>NC_056663.1:87608793-87696293 GCF_018350195.1 Panthera tigris
TCACTGGCTACGGCATCTAGTGCTCTCATGCTTGTTCTTCCCCATCTCTAATGTCGGAACATCGGACCACCCGAGGATCAGTCGCCACCTACTTCTCTCCTCTGTGGATTACTCAACTCACTTGATCTCATATGGTCCCATAGTTTTAAATCCTTAAATACCTCCATGCTGATAAGTCCCAATTGCTCTTCTATGTATATATAGATCATATATACAACTGCCAATATGGTAACCCAAATTAGTATTCCAGAACCCTCCCCCTTTACCACCAGTCTGGCTCTCACAGTATTCCCTAACTTAGTCTCTTCCTGTTCTCTAAGCCATCTAAATTATCAAAAAATCCTGTTGGCTCAAGCACCTAACCACTGCTTACCCCCTGCACCAACCACCCTGGTCCAAGCTACCATTATCATTATCCCAGATGATTGCAACAGTCTCCTAACTAGATCCCCTGCTCTGTCCTTGATTCCCTTCAGTCTATTCTGAATACAGACATTTGTATGATCCTACTGAAATGTAAGTCAAGTGATGCTACATGTTTGCTCAAAGCTGCTTAACTCACCCAGAGAAATAAAAGCTTATAAGGCTGTAAATAATTAGACTATCGTCAGCAGTCATTCTCATAATTTCCCACTGTTCCCTTTTTTCACTGCACTTCAGTCACATAGGCCTCTAAGTATTCGAGGCATGCTCCTACTTCAGCATATTTGCACAGGTTCTGTCTGCATGGAAAATTCTTCCTTACGTACCACATGGCTGGCGTCTGTCTTTACCTCCTTTTTTGTTCACTTAAATATTACCTTTCCTCACCATCCATGTGAAATTACAACCCTTAATAACTCATTCCCTATACCTGCTTTGGTTTTATCTTTAGTACTTCCTATTATACATAAAATATGTTCCTTTAATTTTTTTTTTTTAGTCTATATCTCCTGAAAGGTAAACCCCATACATCATGACCAAATCCCTAAAGCCCAAAGAGGACGTGGGCTAAAGCAGATCCTGAAGACATAAATAAGTTGCAGGACCAGAAAGCTTGCACTCACAGTGCACACATTCACCTTGTCTTATTGCCATTTCTTTTTTAACTCTTATCTATGGCCTCATAGAGAGTTCCTATGACTAGGCAACTAAGAAAAGATTTGTACCTGTCATCTAGATGGCTCTGTGTGATATGATATTACCAACTAAATTGGAAGTCCATAGCATTAAAACCTTCCTTAGAGGATCAGTGGGAAAAGAAATCTTTGGAGTATGTAGAATTTTGAGTAGTGTGCCTTGTAGTCTTTACTGATCTAGACTGATTTATGGATGATGAAGAATGGTTGAATGGTGAGGAACTTAGATACAATAAGATTAGTAGATTAGATAAAAAGCAGGAAAAGGTTGCAAGCCTCTGACTATGGGCTCTTTAGTTCTAGCAGATTCTTCCCACCACATAGGTTACACTGACCAAAATTTGTATGCACCTCTGTGAGGATCTGGGAAGAAATTGGGGAGCAGCCTCTGGTCATGTTGATTCTTTTCTCATAAACACTTTTCATGGCTTCTACTGGGTGTAATAACAACTACCTTGAACCCACCTGAGGTACTTTCTCATAACTTACATAATCTAGTTGGCCCCCAAAGGTTTGGCATAGCTTGCTTTGAGTGCTTTATGTTGGAAGCATTTCAGAATTAAAATATATAAGTATTTATAAATGGAAATGAAAACTTATGATAATATTTCAAAAGTGGTACAGAGTTTCAAAGTAGATGAGCTCCAGACAAAATAGTTATGAGAGTTCACTCTCATTTATATATTCTACATCTGTTCATCTCGAAGATCTTCAGTAACTTTTACTTTACTGTTCTTTACCCCACTCCACCATCACATCCTATCTAGATTGCCCCACACTTCTAAGTTTCTTCCATAACTTTTGTTTTTCCTCTCTGAGTCAAAACTCTTATTTCCTAATATTTAACATTTCTTACTTTGAAGTCTTTACACTTAAATCTTCAAACTATATAAGAGATTCCTATTCTGATTCCTCCTAATGTCTGGGAGTTGTGACAGGATGCTATTGATCCTGATGGATTATTCTCTCTCAAATTCTATTTTCCAAAGTAAGAGATCTCTTTTCATCAGACATCCAGGAGAGAAGAATAAGATCAACTTTGGTCAAGGGAAAGCCAGAAGTAATTTACAATTTTTGCCCTTATTTTTTCCTTCTGTCTCTTCCAACTCCTGTCTCTCTATTACATTTTACTTTGCTTATCACAAGGAAAAGCTTCTCTCACTTGTAAGTATTTTTATAAAGTTAGTAATTATATTATTTATTTTTCTTTGTATGTAACATGGTTATTTCTGGCTCAGATATAAAGAGCCTATGATTTTTCATAGTCTTATTTCTTTGGTCTATACTGGTGTGGAGAATTTTAATTTGACTAAATTGTTGTCCAAGAATATTAAATTCCATAACAGGAAAGACTTGTTATAAAAATTTATAATTAGCTTATTTAAATACTAATACTTAAATAAAACCACGAGTAAAAGACAAGCTAATTTTGATTTAAAAATAAAGCAAGTTACAAAGGAAACCATTAATTCAAAAAGATATATGCACCGTTATGTTTATTGTAGCATTATTAACAATAACCAACTTATATAAGCAAAATAAGTGTCCATCCATAGATGAATGGATAAAGAAAATGTGTATTATATATATACTATATAATATATATTATACATATATATATATGTATAATATACATATATATATATGTATACATACATATATATATAATATATAATATATAGTATAATATATATTATATAGTATATATATATAATATATGTATTATATATATATAATATATATATATAATAACAACAAAAAACAATGAGATGTTTCTAACTGCAACAAGAAGGCAAGAAGGATGGACCTTGAGGGTATTATGCTAAGTAAAATAAATCAGGCAGAGAAAGACAAACACTATATGATTCTACTTTTGTGGAATCTAAAAAAAACATTTAAAAAGCAGAAACAGACCTATAAATACAGAGAACAGCTGATGGTTGCTGGAAGGTGGGACAGATGAGCAAAATGGGTAAAGGAGAGTGGGAGGTACAGGCTTCCAATTAGGAAATGAAAAAGTCACGGGGATAAAAGCATAGGGGATGTAGTTAATGATATTGTAATAGTGTTGTATGGTGATACACATGATAGCTATGTTTGTGGTGAGGATAACATAACCTATAGAGTTGTCAGATCACTATATTGTACACCTGAAACTAATGTAACAGTGTGTTTCAAGTATAATTCAATTAAAAAATAAAATAAAAACTAAAAAGGGGTGCCTGGATGGCTCAATCAGTTGACTCTTGATTTTGGCTCAGATCATGATCTTACGGATAGGGAGATTGGGCCCTGTGTCAGGCCCTGCATTGATAGCATGGAGCCTGCGTGAGATTCTCTGTCTTTCCTCTCTCTGCTCCTTCCCCTCTTATACATGCACATATGTGTGGTGCCTCTCTCTCTCTCTCTCAAAAAACAAACATTTTTTTAATTAAAAAAAATAAGGCAAGAAATAAAATTCCACCAGTAGCTAGGGCTAAACATTGACAATCCCTTGTCAAAATATGCAAGCATTTTTATGCCCCAATTTCAATCATGGATTTAACAAAAGAAAATGAGCAACACTTTACATTTGTATAAGATGTTTATATTACCCCGGAAAAAAAAACATGTAAAAATTAAATTAGTTACATTTTCCCAGCATTTTAATGTTTAGGGGGGGTCCTTGGAACTTCATATACTAAGCAGAACTTCACTTTGAAAGTATTTTCAAACTTTCCATTATGTAAGTTATTTTTATTTTGTAAAAACAGAAAATATTTCTGTAACTGAAATACTCATTCTATCTTTAGAAATCCTATATAAAAATGCTAAACGGTTAAGTGATAATGCCATGACTTCATTGATATTTTGTATCATTGAAGGACATTTAACCTGATTATCCAACTGGGTCTTTGAAATGTTTTGGAAGAAATACCTATTAAAGACTTATTTGTATGGTTAGACCTGTGTACTAAAAGGTGATTGTGAAGAATAATTTATGATGAAAAGTAGCCATTCAAATGATCTTATTCCTATTATTGGGTGGCATATAGAGTCAAGGGGTTATTTCTTTTTAAAAGAAAAACTTTTTTAATGTTTATTCATTTTTGAGAGACAGAGAGAGACAGAGCATGAGTGGGGAAGGGTCAGAGAGAGGGAGACACAGAATCTGAAACAGGCTCCAGGCTCTGAGCTGTCAGCACAGAGCCCAACGCGGGGCTCGAACTCACGAACTGTGAGATCCTGACCTAAGCCCAAGTCGGCCGCTCAACCAACTGAGCCACCCAGGTGCCCCAGGAGCCAAATGGTTATTTCTGTTTTCGGTGCTTCCATCTGTGATCACTATGTGTATCTTAATAAGCAAAATGCTGGTTTTGGGTTCAAGATGGTAATATAAGAGGGGGCATATAGAAGAAGGTCCACATTGAAGCAGATAAAAGAGGCTTGGGCAAAATGTCACCATATACTTTATCGCCAGCAAAACAACCCACATTTGAATGAGAATTCAAAACCTGCAGCTTCTCCCTGAGGAACAAAGGTTTTAAACCCAACATTGGGTACTGTAACTTTAAGACCTACACATGAGAGACAAGACCCCAAAACATCTAGCTTTGAAAATCCATGAAACTTGCATTCAGGAGACCAACACGCCTATGGCAAAGTGAGAAACTATTCTTAAAGGGCTCACACACAAACTCACTGCCAAGGGGCTCAGAGCAGAGGAAGGTGATTGAGAGGAATCCAGACTTTATGCGAAAGAGTCTCATTTGCTAAACATAAAGCATCAGCCTAAGGGGTAGTCATCTAATTTTTCATGCATCTAGAGGCCTATTGGTTGGTGGGCACCATATTTGCACTCTCATTCTGTCCCCAGCCAGTGAATACTTTTTTCTTCCACCACTCTGTGGCATCACCTACACATTCTCCCTCTGCCTTATTGTAGCCAGTGTGTAATACCTCTTTTTGTTGTTGTTAACTTTATTTATTTTTGAGAGAGAAAGAGAGGGGAGGGGGCAGAGAGAACCAGAGAGAAAGAATCCCAAACAGGCTCCACACAGTCAGGTGTAACCTGATGCAGGGCTCGAACTCACCAACTGTGAGATCATGATCTCTGCCGAAATCAAGAGTCAGACAGCTTAACTGAGCCACCCAGGCACCTCTTTTCATTGCTGTTTTTAAACTCTAGGCATTTTTGTTTTCTCCAGGCACTACACGTTATGCACCCCCTCTGTCTTGCTTCAGCTGTGGGTTGAATATTCACCCTCCCCATCTGCCACATTCTAGAGCACCACTCTCTCTGAGATGGAGACTTTCACATGCCTCTGGTTCCCTAGGCTTTTCAGCTACTGCCCAGAGGACACCCCTGGATTGACTGGCTCTGGAGGCCATAAAGACTTGTGATCCTGAGTCCCATGGGACTGAAGTAATTGAAGAGAAAGTTCCAGCACTGCACAGATAGCAGACTGAAACATACCTCTAGGCTTTCTGTGAAGGAAACCTATTTTTTTTGTAGACCTTTGGCCTAAGGGGCAGGTAGGTATGGCACATATTTAGGGGTCTGTGGAATGACCCTCAGGGAATGTAAGCTGATGGATGCCTTCTTTCCAGTCTTCCTCGGCCTTGATATAGTTCCCTAGTATCTCACAGAAAGAAACATACACTTATCTTCAGCCCTGAATTTTTTTTTTTTATTTTTTAAATGTCTTATTTATTTTTTAGAGAAAGAGAGAGACAGAGTGCGAGCAGGGGAGGGGCAGAATCAGAGGGAGACACAGAACCTGAAGCAGGCTCCAGGCTCTGAGCTGTCAGCCCAGAGTCCAACACAGGTCACAAACCTACAAACTGTGAGATCATGACCTGAGCCAAAGTCAGATGCTTAGCCACCTGAGCTACCCAGGAACCCCTTGAGCCCTGAATTTTGTGAAAGCCATCCAAGAGATACCTACTGGTATCTCTTTGGTAGCCAGTGGGCTTATGCTTGCAGTCCAGCAGGACTCTACTGAATACATTAAAAGCTGCTGCCAGATTGTCTGGCTTCCAACAGCCTGAATCTAGGTGCCGAACTCAGACTTTTCTCTTTAGGACAATGACATATCCTGGCACACCTTCATCTACTGATAGCCATAAAATATAAAATACACTGCTTTTACCATCTCCATGGTTTGAGAGACAATCAAGATCTAGGGCAGGGTTGAATGATAATGTTAATTTTCTACATGAGGCCACTCACTAAAGACTAGGAGAGATGGCTATTTTATCTAATGCAATTTTAAGAAGATTGGAATCATATCAACTATCTTTTCTGACCACAATGGTATGAACCTAGAAATCAACGGGGAAGCTGGAAAATTTGCAAACATGTGCAAACTAAGCAAAACACTTCTGAACAACCAATGGGTTGAAAAAATCAAAAGGGAAATAACATATCTAAAATCAAATGAAAATGGAAACACAAAATAACAAGTCCTATGGGATGCTGCAAAAGCAATTCTGAGAGGAAGGTTTATAGCAATAAATGCATATATTACAAATTCAAAAGACCTTAGAAAACCTAACTTTACATCTCCAGAAACTGGAACACAAAACAAATTAAGCCCAAAGTTAGCAGAAGGACAGAAATAATAAAGATCACAACAGAGATAAATTAGAGACAAGAAAAACAATAGAAAGGATTAATAAAACTAAGATCTGGTTTTTTGAAAAGATAACAAAATTGACAAATCTTTAGCTGTACTAAGAAAAAATAAGACTGAAATATATAACTAGAAATTAAAGAGGAAACATTACAACTGATATAAAAGAAATCTATAAGATCGTAAGACTCTACTACAAACGATTATACACCAGCAAATTAGATAATCCAGAAGAAATACATAAATCCCTAAGACTGAGTCAGGAATAAATAGAAAATCTGAACATATCAATAATGGGTAAAGAGATTATATCAGTAATCCAAATCCTCCCAACACAAAGACCCCCACAAGACAGTTTCAGTGGTTAATTCTGTCACTTAAGGACTTAATGCAAGTCTTTTTCAAACTCTTCCAAAAAATTACAAGAATAGAGAATACTTCCAAACTCATCTGAGATGACTATTACACTTATACCAAAGTCAGATAAAGACACTACAAGAAAACTATATACTATTACCTGTGATAAATTGAAGGTGCAAAAATTCTCAACAAAATATTAAAAAACCAAATTCAAGAGTATATTAAAAGGATTATATGCCATGACCAAGTGAGCTATGTCCCTGGGATATAAGTATGGTTCAGCATATGCAATTGAATAAATGTAATGCATCACATTAATAAAATAAAATATAAAAATCACAATTATCTTAATAGGTGCAAGAAAAGCATGTAACAAAATGAATTTTTTCATGGTAAAAACTTTCAACTAATTGGATATAGAAAAAATCACCTTAACATAATAAAGGCCATATACAACAAACTCACAGCTAACATTATACTCAATGATGAACTATTAAAAGCTTTTCCTCTAAGATCAGGAAGACAAGGATGCCAGTTCTCATCACTCTTATTCAATGTAGTACTGGAAGGCCTAAATAAAATAATGAGGCAAGACCTAGAAATAAAAGTCATCCAAACAAGAAAGAAAGAAGTAAAATTATCACTATTTGAATATATTATTTCATATACAGAAAATCCCAAAGATACAAAAAAAAAAAAAAAACAACTGTTGCAAGTAATCAATAAACTCAATACTGTTGCAGGATATGAAATCAACATACAGAAGTCAGTTGTATTTCTATACACCAATAATGAAACATCTGAAAAGGAAATAAAGGGAATTATCCCATTCACAATGACATCAAAAACAGTAAGACATCTAGGAACATATTTAATCAAGGAAATGAAATATCTTTAAATGAAACGTACAAGACTGTGTTAAAAGGAATTGAAGAAGACACAAATAAATGGGAAGACATCCAGTATTCATGAATAAGAATATTATTAGTTCTTAATGTAATATCTAATATTATATTAGAACTAATATTATTATAATGTCCATAATGCCCAAAGCCATCCACAGATTCAACGTAATCCCTATCAAAATTCCAATAGTATTCTTCACAGACATAGAGCAAACCATCCTAAAATCTGTATGGAACCATAAAAGACCCCCAACAGCCAAAGCAATCCCGTTAAAGAACAAAGCCAGAGGCATCATGTTCTTGAAGTTTCAAAGGATATTACAAAGCTATAGTAATTAAAACAGTATAGTACTGGTATAAAAATAGACACATAGACCAATGGAATAATAAATAACCCAGAATTAATCCCCTGTATATACAATCAACTAATATTCTACAAGAGAGCCAAGAATACCCAATGGGAAAGGGATAATTGCTTCAATTGGTGCAAAGAAAACTGGATAAACACATTAACAACAGAATCAGACCCTTATCTTACACCAATCACAAATTAACTCAAAATGGATTAAAGAGTTAAACATGAGGCCTGATACCATAAAACTCCTAGAAGAAAACATAGGGAAGAAGCTCCTTGACATTGGTCTTGGTGATGAGTTTTGGATGTGATACCAAAAGCATAAGCAAACAGAAGCAAAAATCAAGAAATGGGACTACATCAAACTGAAAAGCTTCTGTGCAGCAAAAGAAATAATGAAATGAGGAGACAATCAGATAAGGGGTTAATATCCAAAATATATTCAATTTATCAAAATATATTCACACAATTCAATAAACAAACAACTTGATTAAAAATAGGCAGAGAGGGGGGCACCTGGGTGGCTCAGTCAGTTGGTGCCCAACTCTTGATTTCGGTTCAGTTCATGATCCCAGGGTTGTAGGATCGAGCCCTGTGTTAGGCTCCATGCTGAACATGGAGGCTGCTTAACATTCTCTCTCTTTCTCCCTCAGCTCCTCTCCCCTATTTGTGTATTTGCTCTCTCTAAAGTAAAAAGAAAGAAAGAAAGAAAGAAAGAAAGAAAGAAAGAAAGAAAGAAAGAAAGAAAGGAAGGAAGGAAGGAAAAGGAAAATGGGCAGGGGAACTAAATAGAGAATTCTTTAAAGAAGACGTTAAAATAGCCAACAGGTACATCAAAGGTGCTCAAAATCGTTAATCATCAGGAAAATGCAAATCAAAACCACAATTAAATGTCACCACATTATCTGCTAGAAAGCTATCATCAGGAAGACAAGTGGTAACAAGTGATGAGAATATGATGAAAAGGAAACACCTTGGGAATGCAAGCTGGTGCAGCCACTCTGGAAAACAGTATGGAGGTTCCTCAAAAAATTAAAAATAGAACTACCCTACGACCCAGCAATTGCACTACTAGGTATTTATCTACGGGATATAGGTGTGCTGTTTCAAAGCAACACGTGCACCCCTGTGTTTATAGCAGCACTATCAACAATAGCTAAAGTATGGAAAGAGCCCAAATTTCCATTGATGGATCAATGGATAAAGAAGATGTGGGGTGTGTGTGTGTGTGTGTGTGTGTGTATATATACATATATATATGTACACACATATATACATATACAATGGAATATTACTTGGCAATCAAAAAGAATGAAATCTTGCCATTTGCAACTACATGGATGGAACTGGAGGGTATTATGCTAAGTGAAATTAGTCAGAGAAAGACAAAAATCAAATCATATGACTTCACTCATATGAGGACTTTAAGAGATAAAACAGATGAACATAAGGGAAGGGAAACAAAAATAATACAAAAACAGGGAGGGGGACAAAGCATAAGTGACTCATAAATATGGAGAACAAACAGAGGATTACTGAAGGGGTTGTGGGAGGGGGGGTGGGCTAAATGGGTAAGGGGCATTAAGGAATCTACTCCTGAAATCATTGTTGCACTATGTGCTAACTAACTTGGATGTAAATTTAAAAAAATAAAATTAAGTATTATGTTGAAAAAAAATAAAATGACAGGAAAAAAAAAAATCAAAGTAAATAGCAGCAAGAAAAAAAAAGGAAACCCTTATACACTGTTTGTGAGAATGTAAGTTTGTCAGCCAATTGGAAGTTCCTCAAAAAAATTAAAAATAGATCTATCGTATGATCCAGCAATCCCTCTTCTGGGTATATGCTCAAAGGAAATGAAAGCAGGGTATCAAAGAGATGTATACACTTTCAAGTTTATTGCATTATTCACAATGGCTAAGAAATGGAAACCACCTAAATGCCCATCAAATGATTAATGGATAACAAGATATGATGTATATATAATAGAATATTATTTAGCCATGAGAAATAAGAACATAATAGTATTTGTTGCAACATGGATGGAATTTGAGGACATTATATTAAGTGAGAAAAAGAAAAAATACTGTATAATGTCACTTATATGTATAATCTAAAAACAAACAAACAAACAAAAAACAACAAAAAAACCCAAACTCCTATAAACATAGTAAAATGGTGGTTACCGGGGGTTGGAAGGTGAGGGGACAGGAAACACATGTAAGAGTAAATAAGTCCTAGAGATCTAATGCAGAGTATAGTGAATATGGACAGCAATATTGTATTATAATCATCAAACTTGCTAGGGAACTAAACGTTAGTTATTCCAAACACTAAAACAAAACAATAATTTTGTAATATGATAGAAATGCTAAATGTCACTATGATGGCATTAGAGTAAATGTATCAAATTAACACTATATACCATTTATTTACACATTATATACCAAATATACTATTAAAAAACACGTAATAAAGATATTTGTAGGTGCTATATGTGAGGGGAAAGAAGAAATTGATTTAGTTTTCAAATAAAATAACATTGAAGCAGGGGATTACTGCTTCTTTAGAAACTCACTTTCAGGTTAACTTCCTTTTTCTGTCTGATGGAAAACCTGTCTTGCAGAAGTGCAAGGTTTATTAAATATTATAAAGATAATACACCAGCATAATTAATTTATGGCATAGTGTTAGAGTAACTCTACCAAGTTAATAAATTGGCGGTGTGCTTTATTAACTCTAGTACTAAGAGCTAAGACAAATTTTTTATTATACATCGGTGACCCTTAATTTTTGCAGAACCCTATGTGGTAAGCACTATTGTTATCTCCACTTAACAGATGAGTAAAATAAGACAAAGTTTAAGTTATCTGTTCACAGTTACCAACTCGAAACTGTGATCCAGACCCAGGCAGTAAAGCTCCCTGAATCAAACTTTTAACCAATATACCAATAGGTTCCCAAAGTGAGTTCTGCAGAGAGCCCCAGGGTTTCCAGAGAATTTTCAGAGTACTCAAAATTATTTTCAAAATCCATTAAAAAATGTATATATATATTAAAATATATATATATGTATATATATATATATATTTTTTTTTTTTTACTCTGCTGTCTTTGAATTGATGATGCAAAAAGAAAAAAAAAAAACAAAAAACAAAAAACAAAAAATGGAAAAAACTACTGGTACCCGGCCATGAATCAAGGCAGTAGCATCAGAGTGCTACTATTCATCATTACCATGCTTTTGCTAAAACTAATTTTTTAAAAGGCTAGTTTAAGATTTTCCTTAAATAAACAATTATTTTTAACCTCTACTTGTGAGTGTATATCATTTTATTTATCTATATGGCTAAATAGAAAATACATATTAAATAACTGTAAACATAATATTGTAGTTGCAATAAGCAACTCAAAGGATCAGTTGTTTGAGTTGCGAACTGAAATGGCCGCTTTTTTCATGAAATGCCATTTTTTTTAACCAAAAAACAACATTCCTACAAACTAAGGTTATCCAGACTTGGGGTATTTTGCAGCTATTTTCTCAAAAAAATGAATGCAGTAAACTTGTTACTTCAGGGAAAACTACTGGTAATACACTATTGTCAATAATAAAATTTGAACCTGAAAGTTCAAGCTAGACGTTTAAAAAGTTTGTATCTACCACTATGAAATTCACAGCTTCTCAATATACACAGGTTTGTCTGATGAGATTAGCGATAGTATAAATTAATGTGATTTTTTAAATATTATCTACTGAAATACATTATCTTATGCAAGATCTGCCTAACTCAGTGAACCGATATTTTCCAAATGATTAATGCACAGTGTTACAAAATCATTCATGATAATCCAGCCATTCAAAGTGCAAAATAGATCAGTTGCTCTCGGGTGGCTCAGTTCGTTCAGCCTCCAACTCTTGGTTTCAGCTCAGGACATGATCTCACAGTTTGTGGGTTCAAGCACTGTGTCTGCACTATCAGTGAAGAACCTGGATGGGATTTTCTCTCTCTCTCTCTCTCTCTCTCTCTCTCTCTCTCTCTGCCTTCTTCCCCCCCCCAAAAAAAAATAAACATTTAATACAAAGAAAAGTAAAGTGCAAAATAGATCAAAGGGTTTTATTACAACAGAGAAGAAAAAATGTATTCATATTATTCATATACATTTCACCTTGCAAATGACCTTTAATAAGCTACCATTTGTTGAGTTTTGGTATACTATTAAAGAAAAAATATCCATAATTACCTGAAAAGGCTATTAAAATATTCTTTCATCTGTAAGTTTGTGTGAGGCCAGATTTTCTTCATGCACTTCAACCAAAAGCCATACAGATTGAATATGAAAGCAGATATGATAATCCAGCTCTCTTCAAGTGAGTCATCCACTAACAGACTTGAGAAAATGCTACTTTTGTCACTATTTTTTTTGAATAATATAACTACTTCTCATAAAATGTTATTTATGTTAAATAGGTTATTATTTAATTGAATTAACAAACATGGATTTAATTTTTTAATTTTTTTTTTTACTTTGGGGGATCTTTTTAATTTAAACTAAACCATGCTTTACATTCCAGTATCACAGTTTTGTGTCTGTGGGTTTTTATTTATTTTTTTTATTTCTTATATGATAAATATTTTCAGCTATATATAATGCACATTTAAAAAAAATTTTTTTTAACGTTTATTTATTTTTGAGACAGAGAGAGACAGAGCATGAACGGGGGAGGGTCGGAGAGAGGGAGACACAGAATCTGAAACAGGCTCCAGGCTCTGAGCTGTCAGCACAGAGCCCTACGCGGGGCTCGAACTCACGGACCGCGAGATCATGACCTGAGCCGAAGTCGTCCGCTTAACCAACTGAGCCACCCAGGAGCCCCTATAATGCACATTTTTTTAAAAACACTTTGATGTCCTCAAGATTTTTAAAACGTTTAAAGGAATCCTTTGGGGCACCTGAGTGGCTCAGTTGGTTGAGCATCTGACTTCAGCTCAGGTCATGATCTCACAGCTCATGGGTTCAAGCCCCACGTTGGGCCCTGTGCTGACAGCTTGGAACCTGGAGCCTGCTTCAGATTCTGTGTCTCCCTCTTTCTCTCTGTCCTTCCGCTGCTCACACTCTGTCTCCCTCTCCGCCGCCCCCCTCTCAAAAATAAACAATTTTTTTTTAATTAAAAAATTCAAAAAAAATAATAAAGGGATCCTGAGACCTAACATTTTGAGAACTCTTTAGAATATATTATGCTGCTTAAGTATCTAAACACAGTATAGCAATTGTATATAAAGAATTATTTTTTAAGTTTATTTATTTATTTTGAGAGAGAGAGAGAGAGAGACAGAGAGAGAGAGAGACAGAGAGAGAGAGAGAGAGATCGCAAGCAGGGGAAGGGCAGAGGGAAGGAGAGACAGAATTCTAAGCAGGCTCCATACCATCATGTAGAGCCTGATGCAGGGCTTGAACTCACATATGGCAAGATCATTACCTGAGCCAAGATCAAGAGTCAGATGCTTAATCAACTGCACCACCCAGTCACCCCTATAAGTGATTACTTCTAAAGTGCCTGACATAAGTATGGATGTATATGTATATATATTCCTATTATGTGTAGATTGCTTATTTGGACATATTCTCACCAAAGTTTGCACTTTTGAAAACTGTAACAGTTGAGAATTCCCAACCTCCAGAGGTAATTCCTTTCATTTTTAGAATGCTCTACAATGAGAAAGGTTTGGGTTCTTTTAACCCAAGTCATTATTTTAAAATTCTTCAACCTAACACAGCTACCATTCTATTAATGTAGGCTAGCATTGTATTTGGCATATGGCTTGGTACATTATACCAATGTTGACTATTACTTGAGATTGACATGGAACTTACTAACAAAGCCATGTCTCCTGACTTCCTAGGTATTGCTGCTCAATCAAATTGCCATTTTCATCTATCCTATTTAGAACTAAATGTAACAGTTTATATTTACCCACTTTCAAGTCCATCCCAGTAGACTGATTGCTTTATTACACTAAATTCCTTTAGATTCTAGTTACTTCACTAATGACCACTTCCTCTTATTTGGAAATTTAAAAAAAGGTATTCAATATTTTTTCATATTATTGGTTAAAATGTTTTGAAAAAAACTTCTCTATAAACTTCCCTGAATCACCCACATTTATTTTACTATCCTCTAGGTTACATGATGAACCTCTATAAATGCCATACCAATTCCACATAACTGAACAGAGACAATTAGATTAGTCATAATGACAGTTATTAATGAACCCATTTGTGCTTATAGTGATTAATGGTTTAATTTTCTAAGCACACAAATTTAAAACATCTAATTCTAGAAACTTACCAAAGATCTATATAATCACAGCTGCTTATAATTTACAGAATCTATTCTTTTTATTGAAAACAAAACCTACATCTCGCCTTCTTTCTCTTCTCCATTATTTTGCAACACTGATGTAACTCCTTTAGTGACTTTATCTGAAACTTCTCTCAGCATCCTTCTACAAAATTCATCAGTTTTGTTGTCAAATAATGCCCAGATCAGATTCTTCCCATCTGGGAGACCTCTCTTCCTAATAAACAAAAGAGCTTTCCTTAAACCTGAGGGAAGGCCCAGCAGGCAAGGAATGAAGGTATGCTAATCAAGACTTGCCCTCAAGTGCCAGTGCTGCCTCCTACTGGCTGAATAAAATGAAGGCTGGTTAGTTCATTAAACAGTTTGCCCTAGTTACATTATTACATAATAATACCACACCCCGCCCCCCCATGGAGGGACTTGTATATTACATATTCAAGACATAACACATAACAAAATTTTCAATAAATCTTAGCTTTAATGGTCATTCAGTGCCCAGTTTCTAATTTGTACATTTCTCTATTCTCTGTGCTGCTGTCTTTTATTGTTTCATGGCTCACATTCATTTTAACTTATCTACAGACTCACAAAACCAGATTTTCATAGGTTTGTTTGGTTTGTAGAGCTGCAGTGGGCATGGGTTTTTGTAACGAATGCCCTCCATTTTTCTTCAAGAGATTTTGTAATTTTCTTTTTATTTTTTTTTAACAGATTATAGTCTTGAATATTCTTTCAGAACATAAATATAGAAAAAGCAAAAAAAAAATCACATGTGATTGCTGTTAGTATTATTATGAAATGATTATTAATGAAATATAGAAAAATACTAACAGAAATTGAGAACTCAGTATTATATCAATGGCTTCAGTTATTTCTATTTAATTTTTAAAATTTTTACCCTCATTGCTAACGTACATTGCCTAAAATAAATAATAAGGTAAAAGGGTTTACATTCTTAGAAGCCAAGGATGAAAAATATTTTTGCATTGCCTATTATCCTGTTTTATTATTGGGACTGAATATATGATTTAAATATTTACAGTGATGCCTTGAGGAGTATCTTACCTATGTGAATAATGTGCTTACACATGGTTATACAATTCAGAATTAGACGACGCATTCCCTCCATGACCCTGTACATATTTCATGAAGCTGCTGTTAGTACATTTGCCTTTGTACTTTGTGTTTGAAGACTGCATCATAATTCTTATATTCATAATTTGTTATTTCTATCAGTTCTTAATATCATTACTTTCCACATTTGCAATCAGAGTGACCAAAGCATAAAATAGGTTGTTGTCCACATTAAATAACAATGTCGTCCATTAAATACCACAAAACTCTCTGTTTCCTTGTTTACATTATAGTACATAGCCATTTTATGAATTTTCCTTTCAACAGTATGGAGCTAGAGCGTGGTCTTTTTTTGAAGAGAAGACATGTGAAATATATGTTTTCATATTCTATATGTTTACTACAGTAAATAAAATACACGAATCAATAAAAAAAGTGAAAATTCAGTTTGACACTTGACTTTATATAATAATTTAGCTCTGGCTTTTCAGTTTGGATTTTTCTGGTGCACTCAGCTGCAATAATGATTATTCATCCGGAAGCCAGTGAGGGCAACGTTATTGCAATCACAGAGGATCACAAGAATCAAAGTATCGATTTTTGGTTTTGGTTTTGTTTTTTTTATACTTGTAATCAGAACCTCAGCAACATGTAGGCGCTAGCTCAGAGTTTCTAAAGTTGAAAGCTGTGGAATGTGAACTGTTTTTTTTTCCCCTCAAGGCGATAACTTTATTTTTCCTTCCCAATTCTAGAGAGGTTACAGAGAAAGAGGGGTAAACAGACCTTAGCATTTTGCACTTACTCTCAGAGCTTAGTTGGTGTCTCAGCCTCCTGTGTAAGCAGCTGTAACAAAAAACTTTGCCTGCAGGCAAGTGTCCACAGAAGCCAGATTTTTCCTAGCTTGCCTAGGAGCTGTGCTCCAGGCTAAACTTATGGCTTCCGTTACTTTTCAAATCTGCATTTGCAACAATTTTATTTGAATACCAAGTCACCTTTCAGGTTGTCTGTATTTAAAAAATTTATCACTAATGTGTCCCTGCTTTCTCGTGTCCCCCACACCTATGTTCAAATGATATATATATATATATATATATATATATATATATATATATATGCAATATATATTAATATAAAACATTTTGGAGCAATATATATTAATAAAGTAGTACTAGACCCTACAGTTCATCAATATTCATGTTTACTTATTGGAAAATTCTCAAAAACAAGGAGACAAAACAAATGTTTGAAAAGTTTTACAGAGTTGATATTTGAGACTGACTCAGAAATCAGGTGTATGGTGATAATTAGAGCATAAAGCTGGTATGTATATTCTTCAGTAAGAAATGATGACATTTTTAGATGTTTGTTTATGTTTTTGAGAGAGGGAGAGGGAGACAAAATCCAAAGGAGGCTCTAGGCTCTGAGCTGTCAGCAGAGACGGACGAGGGGCTCCAACTCACAGACCATAAGATCACAACCTAAGCTGAGGTTGAACACTTAACTGACTGAGCCACCCAGGGGCCCCGAAATGATCTAATGTTTCAATAAAGGTAAATTAAGTGATAAATTGGGAAACACAACTGTAGATAAGGGAGAGAAAGATGAAATACACAACTAGAAAATCTTTAAGACTGGCCAATATGTATAACCAGATTCCAGTAGAGAAACTGAAACTTGACATCATGCCCCCCCCCAAATACTGTATTTTAATGGCTTTTTAATAAGACAATCAAATAAATAGACATCATAAATGTCTCAAAACCTTTTTCACATCTTCATTAATTCTCATGTGAAACAATGTGGCATATAGAAACCAAGGCTGGGTAGTTCCTATCAGGGTTATTAAAGTCGAGATTAAATGTCCACAGGGAACAAAAGCAGGAAAACTGCACTCCTGACAGAGGCTGTCTTAGGGAATACAGTAATGCCACCTGTTCACCTCTGCCTCACATTCTGTGGCATCATGAAATTTATGCAATTCCTATGAATATTTCTACATGCACCTAATATAAATTTCAGTTTATCTATAGACTATTTTCAAAGATATCTATAAGTTTCTAAAAGCATTTTTTAAACTTTATTTATTTTGAGAGAGAGAGAATCCCAAGCAGGCTCAGAGCCTGGTGTGGGACTAGAATTCACAAACCCTGAGATCATGCATGACCTGAGCCAAAATGTAGAGTTGGGTGCTTAACCAACTGAGCCACCCAGGCGCCTCACCATAAAGTTTTCTTATATAATCAGAAGTATATAGTCAGAACCTTAAAATCAAAACAAAACAATGACAACATATGCATCACACACACACACACATACACACACACACAAAACTGGCACTATTTACTTTGCTAATATCAATATGTTGAAATGTTACATTTATATATTTTTATTAATAGTCTAATGGAAAATTAATATGTGCATATTATAAATTAAAAGGTGCATAAAAGGATTCTTTTCTTAATTTTATTATTTTTAATTTATTTATGTTTATTTACTTATATTTGCGAGAGACAGAGAGAGTGAGCAGGGGAGGGGTGGAGAGAGAGGGCGAACCCCAAGCAGGCTCTGCACTGTCAGTGTGGGAGCCCAATGTGGGACTCTATCTCATGAACTATGAGATCACGACCTAAGCTGAAACCAAGAGTCATACCTAGGCTTAACAACTGAGCCACCCAGGTGCCCGGGAAAGATTCTTTTCTATAACAGATTCCACAGCTCTCTTTTTGATACGCAAACATTATTAACATTATTTTGTGCGTCCTACCATCATTTGACTAGAAATTTGCACAAATATTATATTTTCTAACAAAAATGAGATATGACACACACGTTTCCTTCTATGCAATCTTCTATTTTCAGTAAATAATATGTATTTTGGCTCCATATCATCTAGTTGTGTCTACTTCATTATTTCGGCAGCAGCAGGGTGAATACTCATTATAAAAATATACTACGATACGTTTAACTGGCCCTATGCTAATGAACATTTTATTCTTTTCTATCATTTTGCTAATGCAAACTATGCCACAATGAGAATCTTTGTACATATTTCTTTGCACAGTTGTGACCAAGTGATGTGCTTTAACTAATAGAATATGGAAGAGATGACATCTTCCTGCTTTTGTGCTATGGTAGCAAGTCGCCAAGTAAGAAATCCAACTACCAGAGACCATTATGCCGCCCCAAACTATAGAGTTGTGACTAAATAATACAATGTTTTAAGCTACTGAGTTCTATGACAGCTAATTACATAGCCATAGGTAACTGAAAGAGGCTTCATTAAATTTAAGACATCCTGTTCATCAAAAGACACCATCAAGAGCTTGAAAGAAGTCATGGATTGGAAGACATTTACAACACATACAACTAAAAAAGGACTTATATTCAGATTATATAAAGAACCTCTATAAATTAATAGATAGTCCAAAGAGTAAATGGGCAAAATACTTGAGACACTTTATAAAAGAATTTATTAAGACAAATAATAGTTATATGAAAGATGCTCAACGTCAGTAAGTAATCAGAGGAAGTGCAAATTAAACTGCAAGGAGATATCAGTACACATCCCCCAATGGTTAAAATAGAGGGTTTGCCAATACCAAATGTTGACAGGGTAGCAAGTGAAATTTGTTTGCATAGAGTATAAACAAGCACAACCACATTGGGGATACTAGGCAGTGCTTACTCAGCAACCAGAAATTCCCCTCCAACGTAGGATCTCCAGTGAAATGAGTGCACGTGCCCTCTGATGACAGAAAAATGTTCATGATAGCTTTCCTGATAGCTAAAGTTCGAACCAAGCAACCACAGAATAACTGTGACATGTGTGCAGTGAATACACAGCAATGAAAAAAGTAAACTATTGATGCCTACAATTACCTGGGTGGATTTTGGGTTTTTCTTACTCGATAAATGGCATCTTTCAATCTAAAATTTTTATTTTGCTTATGAAGCACTTCCCCCAACCAAAAATTCTTTTAAAAATTCAGAACTACCCTGTTTTATTGTGCTTCATTTTATTGCACCCCACAGATACTGCATTTTATACATGTTGAAGGTTTCTGGTAACCCTGTATTGAGCAGGTCTATTGACACCATTCCCCCGCCCCCAATAGCATCAGCTTGCTTTATGTTGCTGTCACATTACAGTAATTAGTGATCTTTGATGTTACCATTGTAACTCCTTAGGGGCTCCATGAGCCACATCCATATAAGACAGGGAACTTAACTGATAAATGTGTGTGTGTTCTGACTGCTCCAACAACCAATCATTCCTCAGCACCCCCCCCACCCCACATCTCTCTTCCTCTTCTCAGGCCTCCCTATTTCCTGAGACACAGCAATACTGAAGTTAGGCCAATTGACAACCCTACAATGACCTCTGAGAGTCCAAGTGAAAAAGTCATATGTCTGTCACGTTAAATAGAAAAGCTAGAAGTAATTAAGCTTAGTGAGGAAGGCATATTGAAAGCCAAGGTAGGCTGAAAGCAAAGCCTTTTGCACTAAACAGTTAGCCAAGTTGTGAATGCAAAGGAGAAGTTCTGAAAGGAAATTAAAAGTGTTACTCCAGTGCACGCAAATAATAAGAAAGCAAAAACAGTTTTATTGCTGATATGAAGGAACTTTGAGTAGTCTGTTTAGAAGATCAAACCAGCCACAACATTTTGGGTCAAAGCCTAACCAGAGCAAGGTCCTAAGGATCTTCAATTTTATGAAGTCTGAGAGAGGTGAGGAAGCTGAAGAAAATTTTGAAGCTGGCAGGGTTGGTTCATGAGGTTTGAGGAAAGAAGCTTCTCATAATGTAAAAGTACAATTGAAGTAGGAAGTGTTGATGTAGAAGCTGCAGAAAACCATCCAGAGGAGCTGAGATAATTAATGAAGGTGGTTACACAAAACAACAGGTTTTCAGCAGAGATGAAACAGCCTTTTATTGGAAGAAGATACCATCTAGGGCTTTCACAGCTAGAGAGGAGAAGTCAATGGTTGGCTTCAAAGTTTCAAAGTGTCAAAGGACAGGCTGTTTTATTGGGGCAAATGCAGTTGGGGGACCTTAAGCTGAAGCCAATGTTCACTTACCATTCTGAAAACCTTAGGGGCCTTAAAAATTATGCTAAATCTACTCGGCTTGTGCTTTATAAATGTAACAACAAAACCTGGATGATAGCACATCTGTTTATAATACAGTTTCCTAAATATTTTAAGCCCAGTGTTGAGACATACTATTTAGAAAAAGAGATTCAGAATATTACTGTTCATGGACAATGCACCCAGTCACCAAAGAGCTCTAATGAAGATGTAATGAGATTGTGGTGTTTTCATATTTGCTAACACAACACCTGTGCTGCAGCCCATGGATCAAA
This sequence comes from Panthera tigris, assembly GCF_018350195.1. Taxonomy (NCBI): domain Eukaryota; kingdom Metazoa; phylum Chordata; class Mammalia; order Carnivora; family Felidae; genus Panthera; species Panthera tigris. Next base: position 87,629,942 of record NC_056663.1, read on the forward strand.
AAGTCATCTCCACTTTCGAGTCTCATTAGGTACATTTCATAAGGTTCTAGCTGCCATAAATAGGGATTTCTCTCACAGGACTGGGAAAAATAAATTGAAAACTTCCTGGAAAGGATTCACCATGTTAGAAGCCATTAACAACACTCATGATTCAGGGGAGGAGGTCAAAATATCAACATGCACCGGACTGAGGGAGAAGTTGATTCCAAGCCTGATGTATGTCTTTGAGGGGTTCAAGACATTAGTGGAGGACGTCACTCAAGATGTGGTGAAAAAAACTTTACCAGAGGAGGAGTTGCTTATTATATATGAACATGAAAAGTGATTTCTTGAGATAGAAGCTATTCCTGAAGAAATTGTAAAGATTGCTGAACTGACAAAAAAGGATTTAGAATATTACACATACTTAGTTGGTAAAGCAATGGCAGGGTTTGAGAAGATAGACTTCAGTTCTGAAAGAAGTTCTACTGTGGGTAAAATGCTATCTAACAGCATCACATGCTGCAGAGAAATTGTTCGTGAAAGGAAGACTCAATTGAAGCTGCAAACTTCATTGTTGTCTTATTTTAAGAAATTTGCCACAGCCACTCTAGCCTTTAGCAACCAACACTCTGATCAGGCAGCAGCCATCAATATCAAGGTAAGAGCCAGCACAAAGAGCCTTCCACCAGCAAAAAAAAAAAAATATGACTCACTGAAAGCTTAGACAGTAATTTACATATCTTAGCAATAAAGTATTTTTCAATTAAGGTATATACCCCCTACCTTGGCCCATACCTTAACCATCATCCTAGTCCTAACCTTAATCCTAACCCTAGATCTGAGGGGAAAAAAAAAAAAAAAAAAAAAAAAAAAAAAAAAATATATATATATATATATATATACACACACACACACACACATATGTGTATATATATATGATATATAATATGTGAGATATAATATATAAAATATGTGAGATATATATAATATAAAATATGTGATACATATATATAAAATATGTGAGATGTATACACACACACACACACACACACACAATAGGATATTACTCTGCCATAAAAACAATGAAATCTTGCCATTTGCATTTGCAATGACGTGAATGGAACTAGAGTGTATTATGCTAAGTGAAATAAGTCAGTCAGAGAAAGACAAATACCATCTCATTTCAATCATGCGGAATTCAAGAAACAAAAGAGTTCCTCAGTTGGTTCCTCAGTTGGTTAAGCATCTGACTCCTGATTTCACCTCAGATCACCATCTCATGGTTGGTGGGTTCAAGCCCCATGTAGGGCTTTGCACTGACGGCATGAAGCCTCCTTGAGATTCTGTCTCTCTGCCCCTCCCCTGCTCATGCTCGTTCACTCTCTCTCAAAATAAATAAAAGAAACAAAACAAAGGAGCAAAGGGGAAAAAAGAAAGAAAGAGGCAAACCAAGAAGCCGACTCCTCACTGTAGAGAACAAACTAATGGTTACCAGAGAGGAGGTGGGTGGGGGGATGAGTTACATGGGTGATGGGAATTAAGGAGTATACTTGTGATGAGCACCAGGGTGATGTATGGAAGCCTTCAATCTCTATTGTACTCCCGAAACTAATATTACACTGTATGTTAACCGGAATTTAAAACTCAAAAAAATTAAAGGTGTGTACATTTTTGGCCACAATGCTGTTGAACACTTAATATACTACAGTGTAATGTAGACATAGCTTTTATATGCACTGGGAAAGCAAAAATTTCATTTAGCTTGCCTTACAGCAACATGCACTTTATTATGGTGGTCTGGAACTGTCCCTGCAATATCTCTGAAGTAAGCCTTTATATTATTTTATTCTAGCATTGTTATAGATTCAGGTTTTAATAGTTAAGTCTTTGATCTATTTGTAATTACTGTTTGTTGCAAGGGAGTTAAAGTCAGCATTATTTCTTTCTGATGGCTAGCCATGTATTCCAACATTTACAGAGATCTTGTATTTTCTTCACTAATTTGGAATGGAAATTTGTCATATGTTTCCATATTTGTTCATGTTTGTTTCTCAATTTTCTAATTAGCACCATTAATATGTTTATGTGTCAATATGAAGTTATTTTCATTATTAAAATCTAACTTACCTTTTACTCATTTTCACTTTAGAATATCCTGGCTTTTCTAAAAACAAAGCTTTTGGACTTTTTTTGTCTGTTTATTTGTGTGTTTATTTACTTATTTATTTAACACTTATTCATTTTGAAAGACAGAGAGAGAGTGCAAACGGGGGAGGGCTAGAAAGAGAGGGAGACACAGAATCTGAAGCAGGCTCCCAGCCATCAGCAAAGAGCCTGACACGGGGCTGGAACTCACGGACTGTGAAATCATGACCTGAGCCAAAGTCAGACGCTTAACCAACTGAGCCACCCAAGCGCCCCTTTTTAAATTTTTTTCTTAATGTTTATTTATTTTTTTGAGAGAGATAGAGCATGAGTGGGGTAAGTCTAGAGAGAGAGGGAGACACACAATCTGAAGCAGGCTCCAGGCTCCCCACTGTCAACACAGAGGCCAATGCGTGCTTGAAATCATGGACCGCAAGGTCATGACCTGAGCTTAAGTTGGATGCTTAACCTCCTGAGCCCCAAGGTGCTCCAACGTTGTTTTTAAAAACTTTAACATTATAACTGTTGAATTATATTAACTATTTGATAGGATTAGAGTTCAGATGAGTTTAGGGGAGAAATGACATATTTAATTATACCGGACTCTATGGGGTGCCTGGGTGGCTCAGTCAGTTGGGCGTCTGACTCTTGATCTTGGCTCAGGTCATGATCTCAGGGTTCCTGAGACTGAGCCCTGTATAAGTCTCTGTGCTGACAATGCAGAGCCTGCCTGGCATTCTTTCTCCCTCCCTCTCTGACCCTCCCCTGCTCTTTCTCTCAAAATAAACTTTTTTAAAAAAGGAAATAATGCAAATGAGGTCTTTTTCTCATTAGATTTTCTTTGTTCTACTTATCACACGAATGACTTTTTAATTAATTGTGCAGCTAACCACCTTAAAACATTTTTTAATAGAAATCTACCATTTTCCAACCATATTCTGGTTGAGTCTTCAGAGTTTTACAGAAATGCAGCAACAGCATCTGCCAAAGGCATTTTTATTTATATACTGAATGTATACATGTATTTGAATGTATACTGAATGTATACTAATAATACTATCCGCATATTTAAAATCAATGTTGTTTGGAAAAACTTTGTGTGTTTATAATGATGATGTTTAACTGAGATAATATATTTTAATTTCTTATCTGCTTGCCAATTATTCCTTAAAGGTGTCAAACTATTTTTCCTACATCTCACCTTTAGGTAAAGTGTGTATATGAGTGTGTTTGTTTTCAAAGAATGCAGTTCAAGTGTCTCTTTTAGTACCTATCATGTGTTTTCCTCCTTTGTTCAAGTAAAATTAATATATGTCCTAATATTGAAGATTCTATATTCCTTAGATAAAATTCACTCATTTGATGATACTTATGTATTAATATTACATTTAGCATTATTGGAATGATATTTATAAGCAATATTGGTCAGTAATTTTCTTGAATTTATTCTTTGCCATTTTCAAGCTTGGGTAATGGATAGCATTTACCTAGCTTTCTTTTTCTTAATTTTTTTTTAATGTTTATTTTTGAGGAGGGGGGGAACCATGTGAGTGGGGGCGTGGCAGAGAGCAAGGGAGACACAAAATCCAAAACAGGCTCCAGGCTCTTAGCTGTTAGCCCAGAGCCTGACCTGGGGCTCGAACTTATAAACTGTGAGATCATGACCTGAGCTGAAGTCAGATGCTCAATTGACTGAACCATCCAGGTGCCCCATACCCAGCTTTCTTAAAAGAATTTTACAAATTTCTGTCTTTCTCTATGATCTAGACAAATTAAAATATAAGAGGAGCTGTTTATCCCCTATAGGAAAGAATGCATCTATAAAATACATGGACATTTTTGAAGGATAGTTCTTTGGTAATTTTTTCAAACAGTTTAGAATTATTGTTATAGATTTTCCATCTCTTTTGGGTCCAGTTTTTCTAAGTCCGGGTTTTCAAATTAACTCATGATGCTGAGAGAGGTAGCAAAAGAAATCTTATTTATTACTTTTCTAATATCATTTGTGCTTCAATTTTGCCATTTTTAATTTCTATTTCATAAATGTTTGCTTTTGTCCTTTAAAATTATTTTCTTCTCTATTCCTTTGTTGAATTTTGTTCTTTTAATGATTGCATAAACTCAAAGTTTACTTTGTTTCCAGTTTTTCCTTTTCTTTGTAACCTAGGTATATATAATAATTTTTCATCTGAACATTTTTACCAGTATCATAAAAATCTGATAAGTAGTGCTATTGCCTTTATATTCTACAATTTATAGTTTTTATTTATTTTATAAGCCAAGAGTTAAGATTTACGTTTTACATTTCTAGCTGTTTTTTTTTTTTTTTGGTTTGTTTTCAGTCTCTATTTTTATAATTTATTCATTTCTTGTGTTATTACACTTTAATCAGAAAAAGTGGTTTTGGGGCACCTGGGTGGCTCAGTCGGTTGAACGTCTGACTTTGGCTCAGGTCATGATCTCACGGTTTGTGAATTCGAGCCCCGTGTGGGGCTCTGTGCTGATAGCTCGGACCCTGGAGCCTGCTTCGGATTCTGTGTCTCTCTCTCTGCCCCACCCCCACTCGTGCTCTGTCTCTCTATCAAAAATAAATAAAATGTAAAAAAAAAAAAAACCATTAAAAAAAAAGCAAAAGTGGTTTTTCTCTTTCAATAATAATAATGTCTAGGAATCCTGGTAAATGTATACTTAAATACTTCTTGAGTGGTTACAAATGTATTCTGTGTGCTCAGTGTATATAAGTATACAAACATATCTATCTTTGTATCCTACCATAATTATTCTCTCTAAATATTTTATTGGGACTATTTCATCTATTATTACCAAGTGCATACATAGAAAGTGCTGGTAATTTTCTAGAGTTCTTGCTTTATTAATTTTAAAGCTTTTTAAACATTTAACATATCCAAAATACTATATACCTGACTCCATTCCAAGTCTTTTATTTATTTATTTTTTTAACGTTTATTTATTTTTGAGACAGAGAGAGACAGAGCATGAACAGGGGAGGAGCAGAGAGAGAGGGAGACACAGAATCTGAAACAGGCTCCAGGCTCTGAGCTGTCAGCACAGAGCCCGACGCGGGGCTCGAACCCACGGACCGTGAGATCATGACCTGAGCCGAAGTCAGACGCTTAACCGACCGAGCCACCCAGGCGCCCCTCAAGTCTTTTATAAGTATTAACTGATTTAATCTAGAAGTAACTTTTTGAAAATGTACTATTTGCACATTAGAGATGAGAAAATGGAGACACTAAGAACCTAAGTGACTGACTTAAAATCACATAAATATAATCAGTGAACCTAGGATTTGTGCTCATCAATAATGACCAGAGTTCCTGCTCTGAATTATTACACAAAGCACTAAAGAATCTACAAAAACCAGGCTCCAGGATGGCTCAGTCAATTAATTGAGGGACTTTGGCTCAGGTCATGATCTCACAATTCCTGGGTTTGAGCCCTGCCCTGCGTCAGGCTCTGTGCTGACAGCTCAGAGCCTGGAGCCTGCTTCCAATTCTGTGTCTCCATTTCTCTCGGTCCCTCCCCCACTTGCAGACTGCCTCTCTCTCTCAAAAATAAACAAACATCAAAAAAATGTTTTAAACAATCTACAAAAACCTATCAGAGCTAATAAACAAATTCAGCAAAGTTGCAAGATACCACAGTAACGCAAAAAAGTCAGTTTTAAAATATTGTTAAAATGTTAGTAAGACCTAAAGCAATCTACATATTCAATGCAATCCCTATCAAAATAACACCAGCATTCTTCACAGAGCTAGAACAAACAATCCTAAAATTTTTATGGAACCAGAAAAGACCCCGAATAGCCAAAGCGATCTTGAAAAAGAAAACCAAAGCAGGCAGCATCATGATCCTGGACATCAAGCTGTATTACAAAGCTATAATCATCAAGACAGTAAGGTACTGGCACAAGAACAGATACTCAGATCGATGGAACAGAATAGAGAACCCAGAAATGGACCCACAAACGTATGACCAACTAATCTTTGACAAAGCAGGAAAGAATATCCAATGGAATAAAGACAGTCTCTTCAGCAAGTGGTGCTGGGAAAACTGGACAGCGACACGCAGAAGAATGAACCTGGACCACTTTCTTACACCATACACAAAAATAACCTCAAAATGGATGAAAGACTTCAATGTAAGACAGGAAGCCATCAAAATCCTTGAGAAGAAAGCAGGCAAAAACCTCTTTGATCTTGCCTGCAGCAACTTCTTACTCAACATGTCTCCGGAGGCAAGGGAAACAAAAGCAAAAATGAACTACTGATGAAAATAAAAACCTCATGAAAATAAAAAGCTTCTGCACAGTGAAGGAAACAATCAGCAAAACTAAAAGGTAACTGACAGAATGGGAGAAGACATTTGCAAATGACATATCAGATAAAGGGTTAGTATCCAAAATCTATAAAGAACTTATGAAACTCAACACCCAAAAAACAAATAATGCAGTGAAGAAATGGGCAAAAGACATGAATAGACACTTCTCCAAGGAAGACATCCAGATGGCCAACCGACACATGAAAAAATGCTCAACATCACTCATCATCAGGGAAATACAAATCAAAACCACAATGAGATACCACCTTACACCTGTCAGAATGGCTAACATTAACAACTCAGGCAACAACAGATGTTGCCGAGGATGTAGAGAAAGAGATCTCTTTTGCATTGCTGGTGGGAATGCAAGCTGGTGCAGCCACTCTGGAAAACAGTATGGAGGTTCCTCAAAAAATTAAAACTAGAACTATCCTGTGACCCAGCAATTGCACTACTAGGCATTTATCCACGGGATACAGGTGTGCTGTCTCAAAGGGACACATGCACCCCCATATTTATAGCAGCACTATCAACAAGAGCCAAAGTATGGAAAGAGCCCAAATGTCCATCAATGGATAAACGGATAAAGAAGAAGTGGTATATGTATACAATGGAGTATTACTCGGCAATGAAAAAGAATGAACTCTTGCCATTTGCAACTACGTGGATGGAACTGGAGGGTATTATGCTAAGTGAAATCAGTCAGAGAAAGACAAAAATCATTTGACTTCACTCATATGAGGACTTTAAGAGACAAAACAGATGAACATAAGGGAAGGGAAACAAAAATAATATAAAAAAAAATATAAAAACAAAAATAATATAAAAGGGAGGGGGACAAAACAGAAGAGACTTACAAATATGGAGAACAAAGTGAGGGCTACTGGAGGGTTTGTGGGAGAGGGGATGGGCTAAATGGATAAGGGTCATTAAGGAATCTACTCCTGAAATCATTGTTTCACTATATGCTAACTAATTTGGATATAAATTTTAAACTTTTTTTTAATTGAAAAAAAAGAAATTAACATTGGGATTACTATGTAAATGCTGAATTCATGTTGTAATAAGCATGTACAAGTTTTACAAGTATTACAAGCATGTAATAAGTTTTTTTTTAAAGGAGCCACTTGTGATGTAATTTGAAGTGGGGTTCGTGAGCAAACAGCTAAGAAAGAATTCTTGAGATATCTTTGGTGCAAAAAGGTGATTTTATTCAAGCATGGGGACAGGACTCATGGGCAGAAAGAGCTGCACTGGGGTTGGAGCCACTGATTATATACTTTTAGGTTTGGGGGTGGGTAGCAATAAAGTTAGTTTCCTAGGAATTTCTGTATGCTGAAGGCAGGGTCTCACAGTACCCTGAAGATTTAGCTATTGTCAAGATAAGGTTGCTTTGTTTTATTTTTAAGGGAGTGTAAACATTAAGTCATTAAGGCAGCCATAAACGTCTTGGGGAGTGTTCCACACTGCAGGTTTCTGACATCGATCAATAGGCTGCAGACTGTGAGGGAATTTAATGTAAACTATAGTTTTCTTGCCTTTGTTTCCCTGTTACTTTATACTTCCCCTCATCTAGGTTACCTCCTCCTAAATCTTTCTTCATTTAGCATTACTATATTTTAAAATAATTTTTAACATTCATCTCTTTTCTTTCACCACCATTGTTTAGTCTGCACTGTGGTGTGTGGATTTATTGCTCGTCATTAAATATAGTCAAAAAATGTCTATGCATATCTTTATGGTTACAATGTATTCTCAGGGAGAAACAATGGGTACTTCCTGAGCTTTCTTTATTTGATGATAGCACCTGTTTCTAATGGACTCTGAATCCCAGATTGGCACATACCGAGTATAAAATACTTAAGTCATGGCTTCTGATCTGGCCCTGAGAACACATAGACCTTGCTCCCCAGTTTTGTTTTGTTTTAGCACTAAATAGTGTTATTGACAAGTCTGAGAGGAGCTCTATATTTTTGTCCCTTTGAGATTTCTTGATTTTTTTTTACCTAAATCCTTTGTGTGTGTGTGTGTGTGTGTGTGTGTGTGTGTGATTGAAGTTTTGTAAGTTCATCAAAATTAGCCTGGTATTAGTAAATTGTTTTTTCCCCTCCTTGGGACAGTGTGTGCTCTTTAAGGGACTAGTACAGGTCTTCCTTTAATAAATTATTTTCTTTAATTATGTATTTTTCCCAAGTTTATTATATTCTCATTTGTTACATGCTACTTCCTATATTCTTCATCATTAATTTCTTTACAGTCTTTGTTCATTTCTAATTTGATTTTGTATATGTGCAAATATTTGACTAAAGACCCATTTATTAACGAATACTTTCAGTTTTTTTTTTCCTGGAACCAGTTTGCTCCCTTTTCATCTCTGTATGTTAGCTTGTGCTTGCCTATTTGAGCAATTATTTCAGAGGCCATATTTTTTTTTTCATTGTTCTTTGCTTCTGTTGACTTTTAAATTTTGATCTGCCTTGTGGTATAATTCACCTGTCATGTGTTTGTCCACCATAGGCTGTTTATTTGGGAGTGTCTTGGCAGAGGTTGCTTTGCTCAGTCCTTTTGAGCTTTCATTCATCCCTGAAAAGAGATCATTCTCCAAGGATCAGCTATTTGTAGAAGTGCTTCTTGAGAGAGGAAAAAGGTCAATGAGCTGTAATAGCCCATCTTGGACATTTTTTTCTGTGGTTTCCAAATTTTCCTGTCCTTGAGATGGAAAACAGTCTCCTTGGCTCTCAGTTTTGCTTCACAGGCTCATTGTAGGTTAATGTGGCATTTTCTTCCTTTCAGCAGGCAAGCTTGAAAGCTGCATTTCTGCATGTACCTTCATCCTGCCTCCTAACAGCAAGCATCTTGCCCAGACAGTACATGTGAGTGGTTCTTTTCCAGACCCCGTTCCCCTGACATACCTCTATGATGAATACAGTTTAAGGACATCTCCCTGCTTGACTATCCAAACATTGCAATTTCAGTGAAGGACATCTTAAAATGGCCCCCTGGAAAATGATATCAGATCTGTAATTCTCTGTGTTCCTCTCATTCTGATCTAGATATGCAGAGACAATTTTCTCTCTTGCCTCTTCATTGTACCGATCTAATTTCTGCTGTTGGCAACCTTACTCTATATCTGATGTGTGTGTGTGTTCAGTCCTAATTTTATCAGAGGTGAATTTTCTATTTCTCTCTCTCTTTTTTTTCTGTCTTAGAGAAGTAGATTCAGGAAGAGAGTGGGCAAAGTGAACTTTGATATCTACAAATTGAGCTCAAAATATGCTTTATACCTTGATGTGTCTTGTAAAATACTCAGAACACAGAAAATTAAAAGATAAAAATGACCTGATGTAAGAATAATGGCTGAATATATTCACATATTTATAATTGTACTCTTTTCTAAAGCTTGCAGCCTTAGGTCTCATCCATATAGGACATTATCATACATTATATTCAATATAATACTCACCACTATACAAAATTCAAATTCTGTATTAAATTATGTTAATATATATTCCCAATAAGGTATTAAGTATCCCCGCATCTATTATCTAAATGAAACAAAACAAAACAAAACAAAAAGCTCATGCATAATACTAAGAGAAAAATGTACCAGGTCTTTATAATGTTATTATTCAAAGGGTTTTATATTTTTTATGATATTGTCTGGATCTCTGAGAACTAAATTATAAGAATCTTTCCAGGTAGTATGCATAAAACAAACATTTTCTCAGATTACATTCTCATTTCCAATATAGTATAATTTTTCTCATATATTTTGATTCATTTCAAATTTATTTCCAATGGTTACTACTGACTTTGGCTACCTCATTTGAGTACTTGAATATTTCAAATGTTATTTCAATTCAGCACATTTAGATGCCCCATGACAAGCTGGGACATTTGGGTTGGAGGGAAGATTTCTGTGTTGTCAGATACTCAAAGAGTGATGCTTTATGCTACTGTATTATTTATCTATTGCTGGGGAACAAAATGTCTCAAAATTTAGCTATTTAAAAATAACAAATATTTATCACCCACAGCTTCTGTGGGTCAGGGTCTAGTCTCAACTCATCTGTGTGCCTGTGGTTCATTGTCTCTCTTGAGGTTTCAGTGTAGCTCTTGATTGAGGCTGTGGTCTCTTCTGAAGGCTCCACTGGAGGGAGGGATCCCAATCACAAGCTCACTCATAGAGCTGCTGGCAGACCTCGGTCCCTTGCCCTGTCAGTCTCTTCACAGGGATGCTTCATGATGTGGCAGCTGATTTTCATCAGGGCAACGAAAGTCAAGTCTTATTTCCTGATCTCATAAGTAATAGATCACTTTTTCCAATTCTCTTTGTAAGAAGGGAGTTGATGAATTCAGCTCACACTGAAGGGCAGAAAACTACACAAAGGCATGAATACCAATGGGTGGGGATCATTGCAGACCATCTTAGAGGTTGCCTACCACAGCTAGCTTCTGAGAGAGTGTGAAAATGGATCAGAAACACCAACATTATGGGGTGCCTGGATGGCTCAGTCAGTTGGGCTCCATACTTCAGCTCAGGTCATGATCTCAAAATCTGTGCGTTCCAGCCTTGTGTCAGGCTCTGTGCTGACAGCTCAGAGCCTGGAGCCTGCTTTGGATTCTGTGTCTCCCTTTCTCTCTGCCCCTACCCCACTCGTGCTTGCTCACTCTCTATCAAAAATAAATAAACATTAAATTTTTTTTAAAATAAACATTATAATAACCTGTTAAATTGATAGTTTTTTTATTATTATCTTTTAAAAAATTTTCTCACAGTGGTTCAAGGTAATTATCTGCAAAACTCTTTCAAAAAAGGATGTACAATGGGTAGAAGAGGCTGTGTATGTGTCTGATAAACAAGAATGTTTATAAATAGGAAATTGTTCCACTCCCTAGGCTGTCTCAAAAATAGCTTAGTTATTTGGGGTTTGTTTCAGAAGGAAAAGGAGGACACAGAAAAATAGCTAGGCTATTAACTGTCCTGGGTTTTACAAGAGGAATATTTGTGGGGTCCCCATAGATTTCTGAACATCTCATTTAAATAGTGGGAAGAAGATCCACTTTAATTCTTTAAGCTTTATCTTTCAAAGGAAGTATAGAGCATCAGCAATTCAGGTTTGTCATTAATATTAATAAAGAATGAAATATATAGGCAGAGTAGTCATCTTTATGTTGTCCTCTTATCCTCAATACTGTTTCTACTCTCCAGCCATCACTTCTAGAACACTGAAGAGTTTTTTGTCCCACCCAACCTTATGTGATTTCTCTCTCTCCAAAAAGTTACAGCAGTGTGAATTTCCAATTCCATTGATTATATTTATCATTATATTTATTATTGCTCATCCCTGTATTTTGCAGTATTTTGCCAAGGTTTTATACATTGTACATTTCCACAAAGACTTATTTAATTCTATTGAGTGGGATTCATAAATAGGGCTAAATATTAATACATTTACATTAATAAAAAAAGAGTGTATGCTAGTTTACATTAGTATTCTACAAAAGTAATAAATGCCAAATTTATACATTTTTATTATTTGCAGTCGTTGCAATATTGTCCTTCAGATGTGGTAATTTTGCTTTGAGCGCTGAAATTAATTCAAACTCCAATTGATCCAATTTTTCAGTTTATTTTTTAAAGAGTCAAGTTGGTTTCCCATATGGAATGAATCCAGTGGGGCCATATAAATAATATCTAAGTTATTGACATGTGTATTTTGACATTAAATTTTCATCTAGCTTTTGTTGCTTTGAGGATATTTGGCATTTTAATATAAATAGTAAATTCAAGGGGCAACTGGGTGGCTCAAGTCGGTTAAGCCTGAGGCTTTGGCTCAGGTCATGATCTCGCGGTTCATGGGTTCAAGCCCTGCTTCAGGTTCTGTGCTGACAGCTCAGAGCCTGGAGCCTGCTTTGATTCTGTGTCTCCTCTCTCTTCCCCTCCCCTGCTCATTCTCTGTCACTTTCTGTCTCAAAAATAAACAAACATTAAAAAAATTTAAAAAATGATAATAAATTTATGTACGCATGTTAGAATAAACCCACAATTACTAAGCAAAACTGTACACATCGAGACATGCTCCTGTTTTAAAACAATATGCCATCTTCAAGTTGTGAGTCACTTACTTAGCTAAGGAAAAGTAACAAGTCTCTTGGAAAATAGAAGCTACTTTTATTTGCTGTGCAGCATTGGCCAGCTTGGAGAGATGAATATTGTTATCTACGCCCATGACATTGTATTGTTTTTATGATAAAGAAGCCATATTTGCGAAAACCATAACTATTTTTTTTCTATTATTTTTGAATGGTAAAATATATAAGAAGAAAAAGTTACACAATTACCTTAAGTTGCATTCTTTTTACAAATATTTTTAAATATTTATTTATTTTGAGAGAAAATATGTGCATGCATGTGCACACGCAAGAGAGAGAGTGAGTGGGGGGGGGCAGGGAGAAAAAAAGACAGAGAATCTCAAACAGTCTCCATGCTCAGTGCAGAGCCTGATGTGGGGCTTGAACTCAGAGCTGTGAGATCATGACCTGAGCTGAAATCAAGAGTCTGGTGCTTAACCGACAGCCATCCAGGCGCCCCAACATTTTTTATTCCTGAAATTATTTTCATAAACTATACAAAAAATTTAGAAGATTGCCTGGTACTCAATAACTAATTTTAAATGAGTTTTATAATTATTTAATTTTCTTAAAAGAGTTATATTATGTTTTTGAATAACAGTAATCAAAATATGCAACAAAACCATGATTCTGAAACCGTCTTTTTAGATAAATAAGATGACATTTAATCTCGCCTTCATAATGTGTGTGTGTATATAGGTACACATATTGCATGTGCAGGTATGTGTATATTTGTATGAAAGCAAGGTCATATGTTTACCAACTATAAGTAACTTTGAAAATATACATAATAATTTGAATACTAAGTACTGATATTACAGCATATTCTATAATTATTATATATGGTAAAATTCAAATGAGGAATTCTTCTAATCTATATGGTTTACTTCTTATCTTCCTCCTTCTCCTTTTTCAAATGTTCTGTGTATTCTTCCATACGTTATGTCATCCACATGTGTATGGGTGTGTATATACAGACATATATAAACACTGATATATCTATGTAGACAAATATGTATAGACTATTTTGGCCATTCTTTTATATGAGATACTATAGTAAATACACTTTTCTAAAATGTGTTTTTAATAAGTTATGTTATAGAAATCTCCCAAACATTCCTATAACTTATAAAAATTATGAAAGCCTGTAAAAATTTTTTTCCCAAATCAAAGGCATTTGACCAACACACAAAAATGACATAAATAAATCAAAGAAAGCATAGAAGTAACTCTCCCTCCCAAAAAGCAAATGGCAAAAGTACACACAACCAACCACATTAATAATTACATTAAATTTAAATGGGCTTAACAATCTAAACAAAAGGGAAATATTATTAAATTTCAAAAGGGCAAGAGCAAATGATAAGAGACCAGTTTTTCTTATAGAATAATTGAAAAGTCAATGTACTGTATAGATATAACAATTATGAATGTGTATGCACTTAATAACAGAATTTAAAATATATGAAGCAACAATTGACAATACCTAGGTGAGAAATAGACAAGTCCACAATAATGGTGGAGACTTTCACCAACTTCTCTGTTTTTGATAAAGGAGATTGACAAAAATAATGGGTAAGGATGTAGAACCTTTGGTTGACACCAGGAACTACCTTAGTCTAATTGACGCTTGGAGATCATTATATCCAATAACTTCAGAATGCAGAACACAGCGAGAAAGATTATATATAAGCTGCACCATAAAATAGGCTTCAATAGATTTCAAAAATAATCTCCGGAGGAATCTTTTTTTGACTACAATAGAATTAAACTAGAAAGCAATAAAAATATAACATCTAGAAATGTCCCCAAATATCTGGAAATCAGACCAACTACACCTAAATGTCTTATAGGTAGAAACAATAATAAATAAAATTAGAAAATGTCTTGAACTAGATGATAATAAAAACAAAACATCAAAATTCAAAGCATTAATCTACAGAAACACTCAAAGGGAAATGTATAACTTTAAATGTTTCCATTGGAAAAGAAAAAACTAAAAATTACTGATTAAAGTTCCTACCTTAAAAAGTTAGAAAAAGAACAATTAAATTCAAATAAGTAAAAGGATAGAAAATAAAGACAAGATCAGAATTAATAAAATAGGAATCAGATGAAAAATAGAGACAAATTAAGAAAGTCCAATTTGTTAGAAAACACCAACAAGATTGGCTCCTACACTTAATGATAAGAAAAAAGGAAAGAGAGCAAAATTATCAATGCCAGGAATAAAAGAGTGGGCCCCACTAAAGAACCTACAGAAATAAAAAGTATATAAGGACACATTAGAACTTTATTGACATATTAGACTCATACTGACAACTTAAATAAAAGAAAGAAATTCCTGAAAGATATATTACTAAAACTAATACAAGAATAAATAGAAAATCTTAATCCTTGTATTTCTGTTAAAGAAATTGAAATCATAATGAAAACTTTCCTACACAGAAAGCTCCAAGGTCAGATTGCTTCACTGTTGAATTGCATCAAATATTTAAGAAAGAAGTAATATGAAGCCAAGATGAATATTTTCTAGAAATAGACGAGTAGGCAGCACTTCCTAACTCATTTTATTTGGCCAAGATTTCTCTGGTACCAAAACCAGGCAAAGACAATATAAATTACAAATAGCTTCATGAACATCAATGCAAATTCTTTAACAAAATATTAGCAGATCTATCTCCAACAATATATAAAAAGAATATATTGTGACCTCATGGAGTTCTACAAATGCAAGTTGTTTAACATACAAAAATCAATCAACCTTTCATCCAAAAGACATAAAGAACTCTTAAAACAATAAAAGAACAGACAATCTGATTAACAAATGGACCAAAAATTTGAACAGATACCTCAACAAAGATACCCAGAAGGCAAATAAGCATGTGAAAAGACACTGAACATGGCAGGACATCAGGAAAATGCAAACCAACACGATAATGAGATACCATAACACTCCTATCAGAACGGTCAAAATCCAGAACACTGACAACACTGAATGCTACTAGCTGGTGTGGCACCAGGAAGTTTCATACACTGCTGGTGAAAGTGCAAAATGGTACAGCCACTTTGGAAGATAGTTTGGTGGTTTCTTACAAGCACAGTCTAACCATCTAACCCTTCAGTTGCACTCCTAGGTGCTTATCCAGATAAGGTGAAAACTTATATCTAAAGTAAACAAACATGTCATGCATACAAATGTTAAAAGCAGCTTTACACATAATGCCCAAACTTAGAAGCTACAAAGTATCTAAAGATGTCTTTCAACAGGCGAATGAATACATAAATCATATATCCATTGAACGGAGTATTATTCAGTGAAAAAATAAATGAGCTTTCAATCCCTGGAAAGACATGGGGAGGGGAAGGGACTTTAATGCGTATTGCTAAGCAAAAATTCAGTCTGAAAAGGCTTCATACCATATGATTCCAACTATACAACATTCTAGAAAATGTAACATTTCTAGTAAAAAGATAGTAGTTGCCCGTGGGGAGTGGGGGACATATGGACAAATAGGTCAAGCTAGGGTATAATAATCAAATTATTCTGCATGATAGTTAATGGTAAATACAGGACATGAAAGCTATACAACACAAAAAATAAACCCTAATGTAAACTACGGACTTTGGTTAATAATATAGTATTGGGGCGCCTGGGTGGCTCAGTCAGTTAAGTGTCCAACTTCAGCTCAGGTCATGATCTCACAGTTCGTGAGTTTGAGCCCCATGTCAGGCTTTGTGCTGACAGCTCAGAGCCTGGAGCCTGCTTCAGATTCTGTGTCTCCCTCTCTCTCTGCCCCTCCCCTGCTCCTACTCTGTCTCTGTCCCTCAAAAATAAATAAACATTAAAAAAATTAAAAAGATATTGTATCAATATTGAACTATAACTTGTAACAAATGTTGTATACCAGTGCAAATGTTAACAGTAGGGAAAACTTTTCATGGGTTGGGGGAAAGGGAACACACAGGAACTCTATGCATCTGTTCACTTTTCTGTTTACTTGTAACTGCTTTAAGAAATAAAGTTTATTAATAAAAAATTTTTAAGTCCATTGGTTTGCCATATCAGTAAATAAAGGGGGGGAATGACAATTATTTCAATATATGCAAAAAAATAATATGACAAAATTCAACACCATTTCATGATAAGTAAAAGATCTCTGCAAATTAGGAGTAGACATGTAAAGTAGGTTTATCTTAAAACCAGTCTGAGATAGCTTTGTGCTTGAAAAATGTGAAGCTAATACTTAACCAAGATAAGAATAAATTGTGCTACCTAGTACTTTTTAATTTTCGGTTGAAATTTTATAGTTTTCCTGGGAACAACTCTATGCTCTCCTCATTGTTTCCTGAAAATGTATACATTAACGTTATACACCTGGTTTAACTGGGTACACAGCCTGGTTTTAGATACTTTCCCAGTGGGGTATAGAAGATTCCTTAATCAGCTTGTGCTTTGGCTCTCCAGAAACAAGGGCATTTCACATAGTTTGAAGATGAAACACGTTCTGAGTGGCTGAGAAACATCTCTAGGAGCTGTGTTTGGAAGTTTTCTGAACCCTAAGATAATTTCCTGTATTTTCTTTCTCTTGCTGTACCGTATCCTTTATGTTTATGAACACCTTACATGAATTTACTCTGTGGATGTTCTCTCAATTATCTGACTGTTTAATTGCTGAGTTAGCACTGGTAACAGGATAACTGCAATACTCTTGACTCTGTATTATAAATAATTGCTAAGTCTTGATTTGGGGAAAAAGACGAGGAGTGGCAGAATGGACAATCTGTAAAGCCAAAGTGACATCTTGACAACCTCTGCTTTGAGGTCCTCACTAACATTGTGACCACTGAACCGAGGGAACACATACCAATGGAAACTGGAGGCGGTATATCCACAATAGGTGTGTGGGTGCATGGATGGGGGTGGAGTAGGGTAGCTAAATGAATTAGAAAAGAAATTCAAAGGGAGAAATCAGCCACTTTGTATGGTAATTTGGTTGCTTTTGATCACTTTGGAGAAAATGAATGTAACTGATAACAAATCTCAAGGCTGCCAAGGCCTCCAGATTATAGTCCATGATGCTGTATGTTCAGAGGACAAACATGACACCAAAGATAGGTGGCCAGATCTGGCCCTCATTCAATAATAAACCACTGAAAAGATTTTAGAGGTCACACGACATTGGAATTAAGAGTCTTAAAACATAGGAATATTTTTTCAACCATCAATTATATTGTGGGATACTATCAATAGCTTTCTTCTCAAACCCTATTGATATAGGTCCTAAGCACTCATGGTCTAGGAACTATTACCCTTGTAGTAGATATTACCAAATGAAAAGACACACCTGGTCTTGGTCAGGATTCTCATTAACTTCAACTTTTGCAGAAATATAGCAGGATGGATGAACTCTCAGTCTGTTGAGTGAGATAAAATGGAGATATGTAATTTAGAGCCTGAGAAGGAAATTGTCTAAATTCATCCTAAGCAATTAAATGGAATGTTGTTTCTGAGGCTGAAATGTGGCAAAGGCAAACACACGTGGACTCATTTTATGATAATACTAAAATATTCCCTAATTCTATGCTTTTGCCCCAAGTGATGTTTGATAAAAGATGCGGGGATAAAACAGGTTCCAATCGCTTGGACTCCTTATGTAGCCTTATTGTTACAATAATTCTGCTACATAAGGGCAGAATGATGTGACAGATGTTGTGATGTACCTCCTTGCTGAGCTTCCCCAGAATGGGGATGAATAATGCAAAAATAGGATTTCAGAATAAAGTAAACAATACAAATAAAATGCATGAAATAGCATTAGGACAATTAAGCCAGGTAGAAGTGTTCTGACAGTTAATTAAGAATGACTTAAAAAGGAGGAGATAGATGTAGTAGCTAATAAAATTTTAATGCATCCCTATTTAAAAATAAATAAATAAATAAGTGGTTTAGCTGCTCTACCAACTCCTAATACTGCACAAAGACCACAATTAATTTACTCTACTTACAGTAGCCATGATGAATTTTTAAAAAGGATAACACAAAGAAGAAATCTAGAATCCTTCAAAACAGTGCCAATTAAGTGTTGTGAAGTAAAGGGAGTATTACAATTTTGAATGGCAGGATGGCTAGGATCTCAAGGTACAACCCCAGCAGGGGACTCAAATCTATTTGCCTTGATAAAAATGGTCTAGTTATGGTGAAGATACTTTACTGGAATTGCTAGATACTGATGCATAAAGTACTGTCATAACTAAACCTGCCAATCAAAACTTAAAGGGTAATAGAATTACATTAGGAAGATGTTGCAATACAGCTTTAACAGACTTCAAAGTATGATTTTGGCCTAAAGCAAGCATTTAAGAACAAATGTCTAGAATTTAAGAAGAAATATTGGTATTTAGAACTTACCATAGTATACTATTTTAATGGGAGTGATGTTTGAAAGGGAGACTACTATGACCTTCTCCAAAGCATTGGAAAATGGATGGTATTCTATCTGCTTTTTGTACTGTTTTAATATTTATGCAAGCTAAGAACTTTTAAAATTACCTGTACACCCCCCAGTGGTTAATTTAGATCAATGTTAGATACCCTGGAAGATATCAAGAAATTTCAGCTTTAATGAAATATATGTTACATGTAAATCTATAAGCACCCACAAATTCTTTCTTTAATAGTCCAGTATGGCCTTGGAGGAAAGGTGATGAATCCAGGAGGTTAACTTTGGAGTATAGAGGAAAACATGGAGTGTTGATTCAATAGCATCAGTTCTGCCAATATGGTATTAATTCAAAGAGAGATTGGTATTCTGTGTTCAAGGGATCAGTAGTCTGTGGTCAATTAGGCTAACACTTACTATTCAATAACAAAAAACTCTTTATAAAGAAGAAAATTGAGGGGAAAAGCTAGAACCAATGTGCCATCATGTGAGACAAACTCTAATATACTTTTAGTGTGTATAATATTGTGCTTTTGCACAATTTAAATTCTCCTCCTTATTGCCAGAGTCTTGAGAGAAGAAACTTATACTTGTTTAACTTGGAAGTACTAATATATTATATTGAGGATATACTGTTCATTCACAATCTGAATATCAAGCTAAGATTCAGTTCCAGATTCTGGTTAATCATATGACCTACAGTGTTTAGCTAATTAATCTAAGACACATTTCCCAACACAAATGGGAAAATTCTTAGGAAACTTCAATTAGCAAATCAAATCCAACAATTTATAAAAGGAATTATCCATCACGATCAAATGATATTTATCCTAGTTATGGAAGGCTGGTTAAAGAGTAGAAAAATGATTAATATAATTCATCACATAAACAGGCTAAAAAAAGAATAGCCATATGATCATATCAATAGATGCAGAAAAACTTTTGACAAAATCTAACAATCATGAGAAAAATTTTCAGTGAAATAAGATAATTGTCTCAACTTCAGAAAGAATGTACACACAAAAAAACTGCAACTAATATCGTAATGGTAAAAAACTTCAAGCTGACACACTTTAATCACATACAATGCAAGGCTGTCCCCTCTCACCAATCCTTTAGAACATCATACTGCAAGTCCTTGTTAATGCATTAAGTCCAGAAAAGGAAATAAAATTTATGCAGATTGGGATGAAAGAAAGAACTCTCTCTTTGTTTGGAGATATGGTCATCCACATGGAAAATCCAAAGAATCAACAAAACAATTCCTAAAAAGGGAGCTAAAAAGGGATTACAGCAATGTTGCAGGACACAAGACTAATATACACAAGTTAATCATTTTCCTATATATCAATAAACAAATGGAATTTGAAATTAAAAATACAAAGCCATTTACATTAGCACCCACAAAAATCAAATACTTAGGTATAAATCAAATAACATATGTACCAGGTACATATGAGCAAAACTATAAAATTTTGATGAATAAAATCAAAGAATTAAATAACTGGAGACATAGTCCATGTTCATGGATAGGAAGATTCAATGTAACTCAAGATGTCAGTCCTACCCAATTTGATCTGTAAATTCAATGTAATGTCAATCAAAATCTAGTTACCTTGTGGAAATTGACAAACTAGCTACCAAGTTTATATGAAGAGGCAAAAGACCCACAATCACCAACACAGTACTGAAGGAGAACAAAGTTGGAGGGCTAATGCTACCTGACTTCAAGACTTACTATAAAAGTACAATTATCAAATCAGTGTGGTATTGGCAAAATTAACCAAATGGACTCAATGAAACCCAAAAAAGAGCCTAGAAATTAACCCACATGAATATAGTCAACAGACCTTTGACAAAGGAGCAAAGGTGATAAAATGGAACAAAGGTAGTCTCTTCAATATTCAAAAAAAAGAAAAAAAAATCAATTTAGACACAGACCTCACTACCTTCATAAAAATTAACTCAAAATGGATCACAGGCCTAAATGTAAAATGCAAAACTATAGAACTGTCAGAAGCTATCATAGAAGAAAACCCAGATGACCTTGGATAATGGTGATGACTTTTTAGATTCAACATCAAAAGCACAACGTGTAATAAAAATGGATGTTAGACTTGATTAAAAACTCCTGCTCTGTGAAAAATAATGCCAAGAATATAAAATGGCATACAAACTGGGAGAAAATATTTGCAAAATATTTATCTGATAAAGGGCATTTAACTAAAATACACAAAGAATTCAAAATTCAACAATTAAACTATCTTATTAAAATAGTCCACAAACCTTAAAACCTCAACAAAGATACGTCATCAAAGGAGGTATACAGATGGAAAATAAGCCAATGTAAAGATATTCTACATCATATGTCACCAGGGAAATGCAAATTAAAACAAGGAGATACCAGTAAACACCTATTAGAATTGCCAAAATCTGGAACACTGGCAATATGCTATACTGATGAAGATATGAGCTACAGGAACTCTCATTCATTGCTGGTGGGCATGCAAAATGGTATAAACACATTGGAAGACGATTTGGTGGTTTCTTATAAAGCTAATCATAGCTTACCAACCAGCAGTGTTACTCCTTGTTATTTACTCAAAGGAGTGGAACACTTATGTCCTCACAAAAACCTAAACAAGGATGGTTATAGCAGCTTCATTCATAATTGCCAAAACTTGAAAACAACCAAGATGCCTTTCAGGTAAATGAATTAATAAACTCTGATATATCCAGAAAATGGAATATTATTCAGCACTAAGAAGAAATAAGCTATCAAGACATGAAAGGTTATAAGGGAACCTTAAATGCATATTATTAAGTGAAAGAAACCACTCTGAAAAGGCCACATACCATATGATTCCAACTCTATGACATTCAGGAAAAGGTAAAGCTATGGAAACAACAAAAAGATCAGTGATGCTAGGAGCTGGGGTTAGAGGGAAGTGATGAATAAGTGGAGCACAGAGAATTTTTAGGGCAGTGAAAATACTCTGTATTTTCACTTTATTACATCCTTCTTTTTTTGCAGAAAATCACACAATCAGATATGTCTACAAGCGTAAAGGACAATTTAACATGTAAAGTCTTTCCATTTTCTTTCTCTTTTTCTTAAGTTTACTTATTTATTTTGAGAGAGTAAGCACACACATGTGGGGGAAAGACAGAAAGAGGAAGAGAGAGAGAATCCCAAGCAGACTCTGCACTGTCAGCGCAGAGCCCAGCAATGTGGGGCTTGAACTCATGAACCCTGAGATCATGACCTGAGCCCAAATCGAGAGTCAGATGCTTAACCAACTGAGCCACCCGGGTGCCCCACCCCCCCATTTTCTTTTTAAAGAAACTTAGAGTAGTGGTAAATTCAGTACAGTCAAATGTACAATTGACTGATTTGCACTTCTGCTCTTATCAGGTCCACATTCTACAGAGTCCTGATGTCAATCTAAGACAACATCAAATGAAATAACCTCAACAAATACTCTTGAACATGAAATACTCAGAATTTTTCCTAGAAAAAGCAGATTTTTAGACTTAGAAATTAATGGTCTGCACTATAAAAATACCCACTTTGTATCTATAGACTTGTTTTGGTAGATTGCCAGATGTTTGCCAAACAGGCCATTTGTATCTATAAACTCGTCATATAGACTAAGTCTAAAATATGCATAATTTTAAACATTCTAAAGCACATTTGGTATTAAAAGTTAAACCTTTCTCAGAGCAAACAATTTGAGAGCACAGAAGTAGTTGATCTTATGAAATAGAATTTGTATTCCATGTAAATTTAGTTTTAGTAAAGAAATTGAGAAATCTTACTTAGCTTGGCTTTCATTTCTGGTGATTTTTTTTTTTTAATTTTGAGTGTTAATTGCCAAAATGATGTATTTGTTTCACCATATCACTTTTTGTCAGAACTTACACAAAATACTGATCAATTCAGATCCTGCTTATTCCCTAAACTTCTTATAGCCTTGTCAAAGATCATCAAACATTTTAGAGAAACAGCATATACATTTTTATTTTATCCAAATCCTTTTCTCCATTCTCATACTCATTACATTCCCTAATTACAGAAGGATTTTTTTCCCTACACTTTGTAAATATCTCAAGACCAGTATTTACATACAGCAGGCCAACAACCCTTTAGCACTTTTTACATGGTTTGCAACAATAAAAGCCATTTTATAAGTACATTTAAGACCCACATGGATAATCCAGGATAATCTCACCATCACAAGATTCTTTTTTGGGGAGGAGTGCCTGGGTGGCTCAGCTGGTAAACTGTCCAACTTTGGCTCATGTCATGATCTCACAGTTCGAGTGTTTGAGCCCCGCATCAGACTCTGTGCTGTCAGCGTAGAGCCCACTTTAGATCCTCTGTCTCCCTCTCTTGCTGCCCCCCTCTGTCTCTCTCTCTCTCTTAAAAATAGACAGACATTAAAAAAAAAATTTAAAACCCCAGGATTCTTTTTTATTAAGTTTTTATTTAAATTCCAGTTAGCTAACATACAGTATATTATTAGTTTCAGGTGTACAATATACTGATTCAATACTTCTGTACAAAAACACCTGGTGCTCATCACAACAAGTGCCCTCCTTAATCCCCGTCACCTATGTCACCCATCCCCCCCACCCACCTCCCCTCTAGCAACCATCTGTTCTCTATAGTTAAGAGTCTATTTCTTGGTTTGTCTCTCACTATCATTCATAATTTAATCACCGCTGCAAAATTCCTTTGCCAAAGAACTAACATACACAGTTTCCACGGATTAGGACCTGGGTATCTTTGGGTGCTATCACTCAACATCTCAACATAAAACATTTATCCATAAGTTTTCATTATGAAAGTCTCAGAATCACAGGTGAGAATATCATATTCCTTTTTAGCAGCAATTTTCTTTTTCTTTTTTTTTTTTCCCCCAACATGTATAGGACATTAGACAGGTCAGCTTTTTATTTTTCCCTATATGAAACCTACAGACAGAATGAAATTTGCCAACATTTACACGTTAGCTGCTAAATATGCATAGATAAAGTCTAGTGTGTACTTTGACAAGATATTTGTTTCCTGTGGTTTCATTAAAATCTTCATAGTAACAATGAGATACTTTGAAACTAAATATTTCTCAAGTAAAAGCATCTAACAGAACATTTTTTTTTGGTTGCATGATTTAATACATCACTTTACATACTCTAGAAAGCATGACATTTGGTAATGTATGACAGAATGAGCTCTAGACTGGTTTCACTTTTCTATGGCTACCTTGACAACTTCTGCAAACTGAATGACTTAAAAGAAATTTATTTTCTCACAGTTCTGGAGGATGGAAGTTCAAAATCAAGGTATTGGCAGCACTGTGTGCCCTCTGAAAGCTCTGGGGAATAATTCTTCCATGCTTCTTCCTAGCTTCTGGTGGCAGCTGGCAATCCTTGGTATTCCTTGACTTATAAATGCATAATTCCAATCTTTGCCTGTGCCATCACATCGCATCCTTCTTGTGTCTGTGCATCTCTGTGTCTTTACAGGGCTTTCTTATAAGGACAGAACCCACTGGATTTAGGACCTACTCTCTAATCCTGGATGCTTAACTTCAAGCTAACCTGATTACATCCTACAAAGACCTCATTTCCAAACAGTTTCGTATTTTGAGATTCTAGCAGGATAGGACTTTAGGGGAATAGTATTCACCCCAGAACAATACTCTAAGATACTCAAACATCTGTTACCAAAACCTCTTGTTTGCCCATAGGATAATTTAGTTGCAATGTTTAAGATGGGAAATGAAACTGTGTTCAGTTTCAGAAAGCAACAAAAGGAACAATATAATAATGCAGATTCATTTGTGTGGTATACCCAAGCTAATTCATTGGCCACTTTTTTTTTTCTGAACACTAGTATATTTTTGGGAAACAAAGCTTTCAATATATGTAGAAATACTTGACTGTATCATTACAGACTTGAGAGATCTGGTCTCCACCATGCCCAATCTCAAACTGTTTTGTGTGTGTGTGTGTGTGTGTGTGTGTGTGTGTGTGTGTGTGTATTGTACAGTATGCTCTGCTTTGGTCCTAATGCCACTGTATATGTCCTTCCATTGCTAACAAAATAACAGAGTTAACCTTTTTGTAAGTGATATCGGAGCTTGGCTGGTGTTGGTATTGTAATCATCCTCGTTTTCATTATCTGAACTCTTAGAAAATATTGTTGTAATATTCACAAGGTTATTTAGAAAACCAGCACGATTGCATTACAAGGCCCAACAGTTAATCCACAAATAATCACAACACACATGAACTGCATCACTTAGAATGGTGCCAAAAAAGGATTCATTACTGTGAACAGTAAATCATGGTTACCAATATCAACAGTTGGGTAAAAAGAGTGAGCATGACCACAGAAGGTGTATAATCTATGCGATATCTGTTTGACACTAAAAACAGTGTTGCTTTCAGTCCCTATATTTGGCCAATGATCCTGTTACGTAGTTTCATACTATTCCACAACAATCTACACTGGCTACTAAAACCTTTTCCAGCCTACGGTAAGGTTTCCTGGGATTCAAAACTTTTAATGAAATTCATATACAAGTCAAGACAGTTGATCACCCTTCTTAGGGCCTCAGTGTTTAAATGATACCGTGTCATCCATCACGCTAACTAGAGACTCAGTCAAAAGCCCGTGACTGCTACCCAGCAGTAACTTGTGGGATTTTGAGCTAGAGCTGAGTCTCACCAACAATATGTAACCTGTGAGAGACCATTAGTGGGTTATTTTCTGGCTTTTGTTAAAACTACTTCTGTTACAAAACAAAGATTATTTTGCAATAATACTCATCATGCTGTGGACTATAGCACAACAGCCCTCCATTAGAAAATTAAATGTAAAGGGGGTACCTGGGTGGCTCAGTGGGTTAAGCGTCCGACTTCGGCTCAGGTCGTGATCTCACGGTCCGTGAGTTCAAGCCCTGCATCAGGCTCTGCGCTGACAGCTCAGAGCCTGGAGCCTGCTTCAGATTCTGTGTCTCCCTCTCTCTCTGATCCTCCCCTGTTCATGCTCTGTCTCTCTCTGCCTCAAAAATAAATAAAAATTAAAAAAAAATGAAATGCAAAGAAGAGTTCTCTGATCAAATGGACATATCATATTTAGGATATGGTTACAGGCACTACGCACAAGACTACTTATTGCATTTATGAAGAGGTGGCTGGGGTGACATTGGGTCCTGCAATACGTACCACTGAGTTACCTAACTCCAAAGCTAAATAGTCCCTTCCCTATGATCAGTATCTGAGAATGCCAGACAAGCAGTCTGATTTAAAGACGGTATAGTTCATGGGTGAAGTGACAAGAATTAATTTGGAAAAGAGCTTTACTGCTGCTGGCTAACAGGTGTACCTTAAACGAAGGAAAGGTAAATCTGCTCAATAGGCAGACTTGGGAGCAGTGTTCCTAGTGGCATCCTGAAGGAATCGATACCAATAATGATAGGATATGGATGTTAGCAATACCTGGGTAGTAGACAACGGACTAACAGTATGGTTTAAAATGAGTCTTAAATAACTAGAAAATTAAATTTCAACTTGGGTGACACATTACAAAATGTGGTGGGCTTAAAGGAAGAAAAGCAAAGGGGGTATGTTGATAATCTCAAAAGAACCCCTTTTCTAACTTCAGAAAGAGACTAGAGCCAGTAAGTGGATGCCCTTATTTATTCTTTCAAAGAATTCTCTTCTGTTTATGAAATGATTGTCATGGAGATATTTCATCATTGAAATAATAGAGAAAAAAAAATACATCACTAATTTGAACCACTACAAAACCTGAAATGTGGTAACAATTGTTTTTCAAACAGAAACATACAAAAACTAAGAGCAACTATGGGCCACCTATTGAGAGTGTCTTAGTTCAGGCTGCTACAACAAACAAGGTATCTATTCTCCCATAGTTCTGGAGTCCTAGAAACCCAAGATCAAGATACTGGTAGATTAGGTATCTAATCTAGGTAGAGAGCTTCGCTCTTGCGATATTCTTGCATGGAAGCAAATAAAAGTTCTGATTCTCTTTTTCTTTTTATAAAGGGACTAATCCCACCATGAGAGTTTCATCCTTATGACCTCAACTATACCTAATTATTTCCAAAAGGATTCACCTCCTAATATGATCACATTGGAGGTTAGGGTTTCAACATATGAATTTGGGGAAATGAGGGTCAGGACACAAACATCCAGTCCATAATGGATAGATTCAAAATTGGCCCATAGCTGGCCTATTTCCCATGGTCCCAGTAAGGCTTTCTGGAGATATACACTGATTCTGGATTTTGATTTGCATATGCAGTAACTGAAGCAAATATTTCAAACACTGCTATAGGTCTGGAGCCAGAAGTTTTCAACCAGTATATCACCTGATCAAGGAATATTTTTTACTACAGATGCAGTACAACAATGGGTTAAAAAGCATCATATACACTGGATTTATCATATACTTACTTTATTATCTACCAAAGCAGTGGACTGATTGTGAATTGCAATGGGCAATTGAAAAACCTCTTTACCAAATTAGCAGGGTGGAGGAGTGACGAGGAACTGAAGGAGTGGATTGCCCGACTGAATAAATGTCTTAAAAGTTAATTTGTATAGAAAGAAGTTGATTATCCTAGAATAGATGAAAAATTTTGAGATTTTGTAGGAAAGATATGTAAGAGGGGTATAGGGATGACTCAAGATCTTACATAAACTTCTTCCTTATTACCATAATTTTAATTTTTTTCTGCCTGGTCCTATAGTTTTGAGATCTGAACTGCATATAAAATTCCAAAGGAAGGCTCAAATGCTAACATGATACCATAAAAGATACCTCTAATTAAGATATAATAAAAACAAACATTCCACTCAAAAATAATAAATACTACATAAGAAAGCATAAATATAATCAGAGATGGTGAGGGTTTTTGAAAAGGAGTGGAGCCTTCTGCGCTGATAGTTCAGAGAATGCTTGGGATTCTCTCTCCCTCTCTGCTCCTCCCCTGGCAAGACACAGAATCCGAAGTAGGCTCCAGGCTCTGAGCTGTCAGCACACAGCCCAATGTGGGGCTCAAACTCACGAACCAGGGGATCATGACCTGAGCTGAAGTTGAACGCATAACTGACTGAGCCACCCAGATGCCCAAATTAAATATGTAAACAAATCTATCTAAGGAACAGTTTTCAAGAGGACATTTTGAAACTTGACAGAATGTTTACAAAATATGGAAAAAGGACATATTGTTGCAGAAAATTTTGAAAGAAAAGATGGGACAGCTGGGCTATTTTCCTTTTACAAACTAAACTTTAAATTTAAAACTAAACTTTTAAATCAAACATACTTAAAATTCTCTTTTGTGGAGGCAGACAGAAAAAAATAAAATGGAGAACTCAGAACACAATCAATTAGATCTAAAACTGAAATCTCTTGATTATGCACTCTTTGAACACAAGTTAATGTATAGTGTTATTTGATGGAGTTATTTATTTATAAAAGTGTATTTATTTATTTGGGGGGGGGGGGTGGGCAGTCTTCACAGAGCCAGACATGGGGCTCGAACTCAAGAACGGTGAGACCATGACCTGAGCCAAAATCAAGAGTTGGATGCTTAACTGACCGAGCCCTCCAGGTGCCCCAAAGGGTTTTATTTTAATTATAGTGATTTAGGAGGAGAATACTGAGTTCCATATATCACTTATTTTCCAGTTACAGTGTCCTTTGGTATCAGCTCACACACTTGTAAAAATGTTCCAAGATCTCATGACTAGAGACGGCTTCATTTGTATAACAAACCACAAGCTTCTGGTAGCATGTGGTTTTGATCTATGTATTGACAAATACTGTCCTATATCATACTGCAGACTAGGAATTTCATAAATAAGAGGAGATACAATTGTACGGGAAAAAGAGCAGAACTGAAAACTTCATTAACTTTAAAACTGTAGAAAAACTTACAATGGAAAATATTGGCATATTATAATATATATAAACAAAAATTGCAATGAATTGAGTAAAAGTAAGAAAATTCAGGGGCACCTGGGTGGCTCAGTCAGTTAAGTGTCTGACTTCAGCTCAGGTCATGATCTCACAGTCCATGAGTTCAAGCCCCGCATTGGGCTCTGCTGACAGCTCAGAGCCTGAAGCCTGCTTCTGATTCTGTGTCTCCCTCTCTCTCTGACCCTCCCCTGCTCATGCTCTGTCTCTGCCTCTCAAAAAATAAATAAATGTTAAAAAAGAAATTAAAAAGAAAGAAAATTCAAATAAAAACTACAGTAGAAAATATTTTTTCTATCAATGGGTGAATTAAGTATTGACATATGTATTATGCAACTATAATTTATAAGAAAGCTATCAAACTATTATTACTTCAAGTAATAATTATATCTGAATCAAACTGGAAAAAAATTAAAAGAGTAAGTAAATAATTCAACGGCAGAAATACAACATAACGCTGTACACAATATGATGTTTCAATAACATACTAGATACATGACAAAGATAATATACAAAAAGTACACAGGCTTGCTGAAATTGTAGAATTATACAGTTCTACTAATATAAATTTTTAATATTTTCAATAAAAACAAATTGAAAACAAAGTTACCATATAGCAAATCTCTCCTATGTATGAATTTAGAGCATTTTAGATATGTTCTATTCTACTTCACTACATTTGGCTACTTTATTAGTATAAAATTTAATTCTTCAATCATTTCACAAATATATATTGGATATCTACCACATTGCAGGAAGTATTCTAGGCACACTGGGTTACAGCTCTGAGGAAAACAAGAAAAAAAAAGCAAAAAATAATACTTGTCCTCAAGTAGATGATATTCTAGTAGAAGAGATGACAAATATAATTAACATTTATAAGGTATTTTAGAAGGTGGTGCTGTGGGAAAACTAAAAGCAAGGAAAGAAGAATGAAAATAGTTGCAATTTTATTTATTTATTGTTTTAATGTCTGCTTAGTTATTTTGAGAGAAAGAGCTCCAGCAGGAGAGGGGCAGAGAGGAGAGAGAGAGAATCCCAAGCAGGTTCCATGCTGCCATTGCAGAGACTGATGTGGGGTTTGAACTCAGAAACCATGAGATCATGACCTGAGCCAAAATCAAGAGTCAGATGCTTAACCAACTGAGCCACACAGGCACCCTGAAACAGCAATTTTAAGTAGAGAGGTGAGGGTAGGACCCAATGAGAGAGGGAGTTTAAACAAAGTTGTGAAAGAGACAACACAGCAAGCATGTGGGAGAGCGTTCTAAGCATAGGTAGCAAGCAATTCAAAGACAGAGCAGGAGAATGTTGGGAACATTAAAGAAACAGTAGTAGGAAAACCAGTGCATTTGCAGTATATGAGCAAGGGGAGTTTATGAGGATGAAGGTAGTAGATGTGAAAGAGGGATAAAAATTATCAGCAGTTTAACATCTTTCTATATTCTTCTAATTCAAATAATATGGAGAAGTGTATAGGGAAAGCACAAAATAATCTTGCCCTTCTTTTTTTCCATGTGTCTTCAGCTTCTCTAAAGTAGGAGCTTGATAAATACTTATTTTAGAAAGTGATCCAATTGTTATGGTTTATGTTTGAGAAAATATATACATCTGAGTTGTATTACAGACAATGATTATGCTACATATATGCTTGATTTTGTAAATACTGTGCTAATGAAAATAAAAGTCATACACAATTTCACTCTAAATCTGCACTTAGGTGATTATTTTCCTTTGCTAACTTAGTTTATTTTGCATATTTATGCATTCAGATGCACACTTAGAAATCCTAGACCTGATGCAAAAGCAAAGATGTGGTGTAAATAATGACCTCGAAAAATACAAAGTTATCCCAAAATGTTATTGTAATACATATTAGACAAAGAATGCATACATCCTAAATAGAAGAGCCATTTACACAACAAAAAAGGTCATATACTAAAAAAGGGATACTAAAAAGCCAACTCCATTAGGGACAAAAGAAGGCATAGCATTAGCACAAGGGAATTATGTATGTGTGGCATTTTCTACAGGCATTTTTTAATAATAAGTAGAAATCCATCATATCCATATCTTACTGTGCCTTCCATTCTCCAGGAAAACATAATGGATTATATCTTAAATATTCTATTTCTTTGTAATACACATCAATACAAAGTTCACAGCAGATTTTTAGAGACATTTGCAGGTAGTTCCTGATACAAAACAATGAAACCCTTAATTATATTTTATAATTATAGTTAATGTTAGCAGTTAAGTAAAGAATCCTTATTTATATTTTAAAATCAAAATATTTACTCAGTGTAGTCCCTTGTAATTGATGGTATTAAATTCAAATGACTTGCGTATATATTTGCAGAGAGAGATGTGTCAAGGTTTTGTTTTTATTTTTTATTTACTGTAGTTTCCATCTAAAGTGTTTCATGTATTCAGGAGAGGACTCTGAAAAACAATAGCACTTAAACAAAGTCGGATTTAAAGCAATTCAGTAGATGAAAATTGTGACCAAAATATAAAACATGAGGGAAAGAAAAAAAAAATGTACAGCTTTAGAATCCATTCACACTGAAATTGGTATCATCTTAAACTGTTACAAGTTGTTTTGTGTAGGCCTCATGATAAGCACAAAGCAAAAATCTATAGTAGATACACATAAGAAAAGGAACCTAAGCATTCCACTAAAGAAAATCATCAAATCACAAAGGAAGAGAGCAAGGAAAAAAGAATGGATCTGCAAAGCAGCCAGAAAACAAATAACAAAATGGCAATAAGTACACTGTCAATAATTACTTCAAAAATAAGTAGACTAAAGTGTCCAATCGAGACAGAGTGGTTAGTGTTAAACAAGGTCCATTTGGTGTGCCTGGGTGGTGTAGTCAGTTAAGCATCTAATTTTGGCTCAGCTCATGATCTCACAGTTCATGAGTTCCAGCCCCACATTGGGCTCTGTGCTGACTTCTCACAGCCTGGAGCCTGCTTTGGATTCTGTGTCTCCCTCTCCCTCTCTCTCTGCCCCTGCCCTGCCCACGCTCTGTATCTCTCTCTCACAAAAATAGATAAACATTTAAAATTAAGAAGAAAAAAAAAAAACAAGGCCCATCTATATACTGTGTACAAAAGATACACTTTATGTATAAGTACTCACACACAAACGGAAAGTGAAGAGATAGAAAAGGATATTCTATGCAAATGGTAACCACAGAAAGCGAGAATAGCTACTTTTACATCACACAGAATAGATTTTAAGATAAAGACTGTAATAAGAGTAAAGGTCATTATATACTTATAAAGGGTCAGTCCAACAAGAGGTTATAAAATTTGTAAATATTTTGCACCCATGTAGAAGTACTTAAACATATAAAACAAATATTAACACTTAAAAGGAGAAATCGAGAACACTGCAAGAGTAGTAGGAGACTTTAAGTCTCCAATTTTATCACCAATTTTATCAATTTATTTTATCCAATAAAATCAATTTTATAAATATTGATCATTTATCTCCAATGATCAATAGATCATTCACACAGGAAATCAGTAAGGAAACAGTGGCCTTAAGGGAAACATTAGACCACATGGACTTAGACATATAAAGGACATTCTATCCAAAGGCAACAGAATACATGTTCCTCTCAAGTACACGTAGAACATCCCCCGGGATAGATTATATGTTAGGCCAAAACAAGTCCTAATCAATTGAAGAAAACTTAAATTATACTAAGTATCTTTTTGGACAACAAGAAAATGAAACTAGAAATCAGTCACAAGTAGAAAATTGGAAAATTCACAAATATGTGGAGAGTAAAGATGCTACTAAACAAGCAACTGGTCAAAGAAGAAATCAAAGGAGAAATAAAAAAAAATACCTTGAAACTAATGAAAATGAAAATAAAACACATCAAAACTAAAGTCATGCAGCAAAAACAGTTCCTAGGAGGGAAGTTTATAGCAATTAATGCCTACATTGAGAAACAATAAAGATCTCAAATAACAATCTAACCTTACACCTCAAGCAAATAGTTAAAGAACAAAAGAATCCTAAATTTAGTAGAAAAAAAAAAGTAGAAGGAAATAAAGATCAGAGGAGAAAGAAATTAAAGAGAAACGTAGGACAAAAAAAAAAAAGATCAATGGGGGAAAAAAAGAATAAAAAAGATGAGTAAAAATAAGAATTGAAATTTTTCAAAGATAAAATTAATAAATCTTTACTAGACTCACTGAGACAGAAAAAAATGTATTAAATGAAATCAGAAGTGAAAGATGAGGTGTTACAACTGATACCACAGATATCAAAAGATCATTAGAATATACTATGAACAATTATACATGAACAAAGGAACAACCTGGAAGAAATGGATAATTCCAAGAAATATACAACTTACCAAGAAAAAACAGAAAATCCGAACAGACCAATTACTAATATGATGATCAAATCAGTAATCAAAAACCTCCCCAAAATAAGTCTGGGACCAAATGGTGACTGAACCAACTGGTGAACTCTATCAAGCATTTAAAGAATAATTAATACTAATTCCTCTCAAATTCTTTCAAAATAATAGAACAGAAGTGAACACCCAAACTCATTTTACAAACCAGCATTACCTTGATACCAAACCAGATAAGGACACAGAAAAAAAATTACCGCTTTTCCTCCAAGATCAGGAACACAAGAAGGATGACTTTTCTTTCCACTTTTATTCAACGTAGTATTGAAAATCCTAGACAGAGCAATTAGACAAGAAATAAAAGGCATCCAAATGAAACAGAAGTAAAACTGTCAGATAACATGACATTATATTTAGAAAACCCTAAAGACTCCTCCAAAATACCATTAGACCCAATAAATATATTCAGTAAAGTAGGATACAAAATCAATGTACAAAAATCTGTTGCACACACTAACAACAAAGTATCAGAAAGAGAAAGTAAGAAAATAATCCCATTTATAATTGCACCAAAAGGATAAAATAACTGGGAATAAATTTGACAAAGGGGGTAAAAGACCTATACCCTGGAAACTATAACACACTGATCAAAGAAACTGAAGACACAAATCATTGAAAAAATATCCCTGCTCATGGATTGGAAAAAATATTGTTAAAATGTCCATACTACCAAAAGCAAGCTATAGATCCAATGCAATATCTATCAAAATTCCAATGGATTGTATGTTCCAGAAATTGATTATTCTAAAATGTATATGAAACCACAAAAGACCTCAAAGACAAAGAAGTCTTGAACAAGAAGAATAAAGCTGAAGACATCAGCCTTCCTGATTTCAAACTGTATTACAAAGCTATAGTAATAAAAAAATAAGGTATTGGCATAAAAACAGACACATAGATCAATGGAACTGAATAGAACATGTAGAAATAAGCCCATGAATGGTCAATGAATTTATTTATGACAGAGGAGCTAGAAATACACAATAAGGATAGTACAGTATCTTCAGTAATTGGCGTTGGGATGACTGGATAGCCACATGCAAAAGAGTGAAGCTGGGGCTCTCTCTTATACCATACATACAAAAATCAACTCAAAATAGATTAGACTTGAACACAAGACCTAAGACCTAAGACCATAAAAATCCTAGAAGAAAACATAGGCATTTATCTCCTTGACATCAATCATGGGGATTATTTTTTTGGATTTAACACTAAAAATAAAGGCAACAAAATGAAAATAAATAAACAAAAAACAGTTGGGACTACATCAAACTACAGAATTACACAGCAAAGAAAACCATGAGCAAAATGAAGAGACAACTTACTGAATAGGAGGAAATGTTTGCAAATCATATATCTGATAAGGAGTTAATATCCAAAATATAAAAAGAACTCCTATAACTCAACAAATACAATTTAAAAATGGTCAGAGGATTTTAACAGAGAATTTTCTGAAGAAAAACACACACATGGTTAAAGAAGACATACTGGATGGCTAAAGTACATGGAAGGGTGTCCTACATCACTAATCATCAGGAAAACCCAAATCAAAATAACAATAAGATATCACTCATACCTTTGACGATGACTATTATCAAAAAGACAAGAAACAACAAGTGTTGGCAAGGTGGTGAAAAGGGAACCCTTATTCACTCTTGATGGGAATGTAAAGGTGCAGCAGCTATGGAAGCAATATAAAGTTTACTCAAAAAATTAAAAATAGAACTACCATATGATGTAGCAATTTCACTTCTGGGTATTTATCTGAAGGAAACAAAATCACTACCTCAAAAAGATATATGTACTCCTATGTTCATTGCAGCATTATTTACAATAACCAAGACATGAAAACAACTGATGGATGAATAAGAAAGATGTTATATACACAGTGGAATATTATTTAGCCACAAAAAGAAAGGAGATCCTGCCATTTTCAACAACATAGATGGACCTTATAGCCAATTAAAGACATATATCTTATAATCTCACTTAAATGTGAAATCTAAAACAAAACAAACAAAAACAACAACAAAAAAAAAAACCCTAAAACCCAAACAAAAACAAAAACAAAAAACCCTGGAACTCAGAAACAGAGAACAGAACAGATATGTGCTTGCCAGAGTCAAGGTCAGTTGGGGAGCAGGTGGAAAAGACAGAAAGAGGGTCAAAAGTTACAAAATTCTAGGTATAAGATAAATAAATACTGGGGATGCAATTTATAACATGGTGACCACAGTCAACAATACTGTATTGTACATTTGAAAGTTACTAAGAAAGTGGATCTTACAAAATTTTCATTAGAAGAAAAAGTTATAACTATGTATGGTGATAGATGTTATCTAAATTTATTACGGTAGTCTTTTGTAATGTAATATCAAATCATTACCTTGTACACTTAAAACAAATTTAATGTTATATAATTTATCTCAATTTAAAAATCTTTTAATTAAGGGTGTCTGGGGGCTCAGTTTGTTAAGCATCCAACTCTTGATTTCAGCTCAAATCATGAGCTCAGGGTTCGTGAGATCAAGCCCTGTGTTGGACTCCATACTGACACCACGGAGCCTCCTTGGGATTCTCTCTTTCTCTGCCCCTCTGCCACTTGCACACATTCTCTCTCTCTTCCTCTCAAAATAAATAAACATTTAAAAAATCTTTTAATTAAAAAAAAAAACTAGGCAAAATATGTGGTTAATTTACAGAGCTCAACAACACTAGAACTAAGGGAAATACAAACTAAAGTAACAGCAAGGTACAATTTCATACTCATCAGTTTGACAAAAATTTAAAAGTCTTATTATATCAAGTGTTGTTGAAAAATAGAAACTGTCCTTCATAGCTGGTGGGAGTATGAGAAAAAAGAAAATGATTTAGATAACATTCATTCTTAAGTTGATATGCACCATTATCATAATTATATTAACTATTCAATATTAAAACATGTATCCAGACTTTGTTATATACCTCAATTGATGTTGAGCTTCTCATGTGTTATATTATTTTACTTATAAAAATCCTATAGTGTAATTACTGTTAGACAAAGCAAATTGAAGAGTAAAAAAAAAAAATCTATTTTTAATTTTTGTTCAATATTTATCAATACTTATCCAAATGCATCCTGTGGGAAATCAACTCAAGTATATTTATATTTTCCATTAATAATTCTCATTGGTGATTATAATCTATTAAATTTTTTAAAATGTATAGACCTTGTAAATAACAAAAATTGAGTTTTTCTCATTAAAGGGAATTCTTCAAATGGAAAGTAAAGGCCATAATCGGGAGTAAGAAAATTAGGAAAGAAAAAAATTTCACAGATACATACAAACATAATAAAATTAGTAGATTAATCACTTATAAAACCAGTACAGAGGTTAAAACACAAAGGAAGTAACATCAATTATTTTGTGAAACTCTGTCAAGCGATTCATAAAAGGATATAAAGTATGACATCATATACATAAAACACCAAGGGGGTAAAAATTTAGTGCTTTTAAATGGATTCAAAGTTATGTAAACTTCAACCTACTATAGACTACTATATTCATGAGATGTTATATACAAACCTAATGGTAACCACAAATCAAAAACCAGCAACAGGCATGCAAAAAATACAGGGAAAAAATCCAAGAATATCACTAAAGAAAGCCATCAAAACACAAGGGAAGTGACCAAGAAAAGAAAGGAACAGAGAACTACAAAACAATCATAAAACAAGTGACAAAATGCCAATAAATACATACCTATCAATAATTACTTTGAATATAAATGGACTAAATGCTCCAATCAAAAGACATCAGATGACAGAATTGATTAAAAAAAAAAAAAAAAGCAAGATCCCTCCCTATGCTGCCTAAAAGGGACTCATTTCAGGCCTAAAAACCACACAGACTGAAAGTGAAGGGATGGATAAGCATTATCATGCCAATGAACATGAAAAGAAAGCCCAAGTAACAATACTTATATCAGACAAAATAGACTTTAAAACAAAGACTGCAATAAAGAAAAACACTATATAATAACAAAGGGAACAATCTAGCAAGAGAAACAATTGTAAATATTTATGCACTCAACATGATAGCACCTAAATACATAAAGCAATTATTAATACATAAAGGAAGAAATCCATAGTAAAACAATAATAGTAGGGAACTTTAACACCCCACCTACATCAATGGATAGGTCATCCAGATGGAAAATCAACAAGAAAACAGGTTTCGTTTTGTTTCTTTTTTTTTTTTGAACCAGTGGCTTTGAATAACACATTGGACCAGATGGTTATAATAAATATATTCAGAACACTCCATCCCAAAATAGCAGAATACATCTTCTCAAGAGAACATGGAACATTCTCCAGAATAAATCACATTAGGCTATAAGACAAGTCACAACAAATTCAAAAAGATTGAAATCACATCATGCATATTTTCTGACCATGATAGTAGGAAACTAGAAATTAATGACAAGAAAAAAAAGGGGGAAATACACAACACATGGAGATTAAATAAAATGCTACTTAACAATAAATGGGCCAACCAAGAAATCAAAGAGGATGTCAAAAAAAAAATACATAGAGAAAAATGAAAATGAAAACACAACAGTCCAAAATATGTGGGATACAACAAATCTTTTCTAAAAGGAAAGTTTATAGCAATACAGGCCTACATGAAGAAGTAAGAAAAATCTCAAACAACCTAAACTTACAGCTAAAGGAGCTAGAAAAAGAACAAGCAAAACTCCAAAACAGTAGAAGGAAATCATAGATTAGAGCAGAAATAAATGAAACAGAGGGGAAAAAATAAAAAAAACAACAACAACAAAATAGAACTGATCAATGAAACCATGAGCTAGCTCTTTGAAGAGATCAACAAAATTGATAAATCTTCAGAGAAATTCATAAGGGGAGAGAGAAAGAGAGAGAGAGAGAGAGAGAGAGAGAGAGGGATGACAAACAAAATCAGATAAGAAAAAGGAGAAATAACACAGACACCCAGAAAAACAAAGGTTTATGAGAATATTTTGAAAAATTATATGCCAACAAATTGAACAACCTAGAAGAAATGGATAAATTCCTAGAAACATATAACTTACCAAAATGGAATCAGGAGAAAATAGAAAACTTGAACAGATTGATTACCAGCAATGAAGTTAAATCAGTAATCAAAAAATTCCCAACAACAAAAGACCAGGACCAGATGGCTAGATCACCAGATGGGAATTCTACTAAACATTGAAAGAAGAGTTAATACCTATTTCTCTCATACTATTCCCAAAAAAATAGAAGAGGAAAACTTCCAGTATCATTCTATGAGGCCATCATGACCCTGATGCCAAAACCAGACAAAGACACCACAAAAAAAGAGAACTACAGGTCAATATCTCCGATGAACGTAAGCGAAAAAATCCTCGACAAAATACTAGCAAACTGAATCCAACAATAAAAAAATATATATCATTCACCATGATCAAGTGGGAGTTATTCTCAGGATGCAAGGGTGGTTCAATATTCCCATATTTGCAAATCACTCCATGTGATATGTCACATCAATAAGAAAAAAGATAAGAATCATATGATCATTTCATAGATGCAGAAAAATCATTTGATAAAATACAACATCAATTCATGATAAAAACTCTCAACAAAGTAGATTTAGAAGGAAAATACCTCAACATAATAAAGGCCATATATGACAAACCCAAAGCTAACATTGTACCTATAGGTGAAAAACTGAGAGCTTTACCCTAAGATCAGGAACTAGACAAGGATATCCACTCGCACTTTTTTTTTATTTGTAGTTTCAAGTTTTTATTTATATTACAGTTGGTTAATATACAGTGTATTATTAGTTTTAGGTGTACAATTTAGTGATTTACCACTTACATACAACACCCAGTGCTCAACACAAGTGCCCTTCTTAATATCCATCACTCATTTAACTCATCTCCCCACCCACCTACCCTCCTCAAATCCTCAGTTTGTTTTCTATAGTTAAGAGTCTGCCATTCCCACCACTTTTACTTAACATAGCTCTGGAAATCCTAGCTATAGCAATGAGACAACAAAAATAAGTAAAATGTATCCAAATTGGTAAGAAAGAAGTAAAGTTTTTACTATTTGCGGATGAAACTATATATAGATGATATGAACAGGTAATACTATATAAAGAAAACCCTAAAGACTCCACCAAAAAACTTCTAGAACTGATAAATGAGTTCAGTAAGATCATAGGATACAAGATCAATCTGGTTGCATTACTAAACAAATAATGAAGTAGCATAAAGGAAAATTAACAAAACAATCCCATTTATAATTGCACCAAAAATAATAAAATACTTAGGAATAAACTTAACCAAAGAGGTGAAAGACATGTACTGTGAAAACTATGAAGCACTGATGAAACAAATTGAAGACAACACACGAATGGAAAAATAGTCCATGCTCATAGATAGGAAGAAGACAATTGGTAAAATGTCCATAGTACCCAAAGCAATCTACAGATTTAATGCAATACCTATCAAAACACCCACAGCATTTTTCACAGAACTAGAACAAATAATACTACAAGTTGTATAGAACTGTCAAACACCCCTAACAGCAAAAGGAAACATAAGAAAGAAGAACAAAACTGGAGGTATCACAATCCCAGATTTCAAGATATACTAACTACAAAGCTATAGCAGTAAAACAGTATGACAGTGGCACAGAAATAGACATATAGATCAGTAGAACAGAATAGAAAACCTAGAAGTAAACCCACAATTATATGGTCAATTAATCTTTGATAAGAAAGGCAAGAATATGGAATGAAATGAGAAAAACACAGGTTCTTCAACAAATGGTGTTGGAAAAACTGGACAGCTACATGCAAAACAATGAAACTGGACCACTTTCTTATACCATACATGAAAATAAACTCAAAATGAATTAAAGACCTAAATGTGAGATCTGAAACCATAGAACTCTTAAAGGAGAAAATAGGCAGTAATTTTTGACATTGGCCATAAGAACATTCTTCCACAATGT
The DNA here is from genome assembly GCF_018350195.1 of Panthera tigris. Taxonomy (NCBI): domain Eukaryota; kingdom Metazoa; phylum Chordata; class Mammalia; order Carnivora; family Felidae; genus Panthera; species Panthera tigris. Next base: position 87,670,472 of record NC_056663.1, read on the forward strand.
CTCCTGACATAAGGGAAGCAAAAGCAAAAACAACCTTTTGAGACTACATCAAAATAAAACTAAAACAAAAAACTTTTGCACAGAGAAGGAAACCATCAACAACTTCAAAAGATGACCTACTGAATGGGAGATGTTTGCCAATGACATATCTGACAAAGTGTTAGTATCCAAAATATATAAAGAACTTCTACAACTCAGCACCCAAAAAAACAATCAAATTAAAAACTGGACAGCAGACATGAACAGACATTTCTAGAAAGAAGTTATACAGATGGCCAAAAGACCCATGAAAAGAGGCTTAACATTTTTAATCATCAGAGAAATGCAAATCAAAACCACAATGAGATATCTCATACCTGTCAGAATGGCTGAAATCAAGAATACAAGAAACAACAAGTGTTAGCAAGGATAAAGAGAAATAGGAATGCTTGTGCACTTTTGGTGGGAATGCAAACTGGTGCAGCCACTGTGGAAAAGAGTATGGAGGTTTCTCCAACAATACATAGAACTACCCTATGATCTAGTGGTTGCACTACTGAGCATTTACTCAAAGAATACAAAAACAGTAATATGAGAAGATACATGCACCCCTATGTTTATTGCAGCATTATTTGTAATAACCGAACAATGGAAGCAGCCCAAGAGTCCAATAATAGATGAATGGATAAAATAGATACACACACACATACACACACACACACACACACAGTGGGATATTACTCAGCCATACAAAAATGAAATGAAATCTTGGGGAACCTGGGTGGCTTAGACAGTTGAATGCCCCATTCTTGATTTTTGGCTTAGGTCATGATCTCATGGTCGTGGGATTGAGCCCCCTGCCAGTCTCCATGCTGAATGTGAAGCCTCCTTAACATTCTCTCTCTCCCTCTGCCTCTCCCTAGCTTGAGCTCTCTCTCAAAAAACAAACAAACAAAAATAAATCGTATCATTTACAATAAAATGGATGGATCTAGGGAGTATGATGTTAAGTAAAATAAGTCAGAGAAAGACCAATACCAGATGATCTCGTTCATATCTGGAACTTAAGAAACAAATCATCAGGGGTGTCTGGGTAGCTCAGTCAGTTAAATGTCCGACTCTTGACATCCACTCAGGTCATGGTCTCCTTGTTCATGGATTCGAGCTCTGCTCTGTCAGCTTAGAGTTGGCTTGGGATACTCTCTTTCCTTCTCTCTCTCCTTCTGTCTCTACCCCTCCCCCACTCATACGTGTTCTCTCTCTCCCTCTCAAAATATTTTTTTTTTTAAACTCTTAACTATAGTGAACAAACTGATGATTATCAGAGGGGAGGTGGGTGCAGGGATAAATGAAGTAAGAGAAGGGGATTAAGTATATGCTTACCACGATGAACGCTGAATAACATATAGAATTTTTGAATCACTACATTATATACCTGTAACTAATATAACACTCATTTACTATGCTGAAATTAAAAATATATTCATAGCAAAAGGTAAACTAGCCCATACTCCTGACTGTATTCTTTAAAAATTTTCAATCTTACCTAAATACATATAATTATAGGCATGGCATTTACCAAGAAGGAGTTCTTCTTTAAGGTAGAATCAATGTCGAAAGTATTGTATCTGCATATATGCAATAAATAATATTTGGCTTTATTTACTAATTCTGGAAGAGTCCTCTTAACATCAGAAATACATGGGAGGAGAGCTTCCCTGAAAATAAAATTGTCAGTATTACTTACAGAAACAAGAGGTTTGTCTTATCAGTGAGGAGTAGACTGACACATTTAACCCTGTACCTCTGCAGTGAGATTTTATATTATATTACATGTCCTCAACTACCAAGTATGGTACCTATACTGGTTTTCTGGTTGCAAGACTTGGAAATCACTTCAGCTAGTTTAACAACAACAACAACAACAACAACAACAAAAATTACTTGAGGGATAATGGTTTCTTATAGAGACAAGGAGTAACCGATTTATCAAACTTCAAAAGGTTTACGGGGCGCCTGGGTGGCTCAGTCGGTTGAGCGTCCGACTTCAGCTCAGGTCACGATCTCATGGTTCGTGAGTTCGAGCCCCGCGTCAGGCTCTGGGCTGATGGCTCAGAGCCTGGAGCCTGCTTCCAATTCTGTGTCTCCCTCTCTCTCTCTGCCCCTCCCCCATTCATGCTCTGTCTCTCTCTGTCTCAAAAATAAATAAACATTAAAAAAAAAAAAAAAGGTTTAGGAATCAGAGCATATCCAATTTCCCGGATAGTGGGAACTATTTTCCTCAGGTACCATCATTGATATAAATCAGCCTAAGAGCAAAATCTCAGGGAGAATCCAGTTGGTGAATCTAAGGTTCTGCCTCTTGGTGGATACAATGTAGGGCACACTGACTTACAGAATTCCTAAAAGGCAATTTTACTAATGTGAGCAAAAATAAAAGGTGATAGGGCACTATGTGGTCTAAGGAATCAAATGGCTTACTATCGCTTAGATGAGTTTATGCAGAGGAGGAGTATAGGTTTAACAACACTGAATTAGTAACTTGTCATATAGTAATCTACTAATTCACAGTAGAGTAGAATCTGGCAAATCAATTATGATTTCTTTTTTTTAAGTTTATTTATTTTGAGAGAGAGAGTACAAGTTGGGGAGAGGCAGAGGGGGGGGGGGAGAGGGCCAAACCCCAAGCAGACTTCACACTGTCAGCACAGAGCCTGGTGCGGGGCTCAAACTCAGGAACTATGAGATCATGACCTGTATTAAAATCAAGAGTCGATGTTTGAGCCACTCAGGTGCCCCAGATTATGATTTCTAAAGAACTTTCTGTATTTTGTATTTGAAATATATGCAAAGACATACATTGAGAACTTAATCTCAAAGGGAGACAGTAAAGTGGAACATTTAGAAGTCAATAAAAAATAGAAGTCAGTGGTTTGCATTTTTTGAAAGCCAAAATTCATGTTTCAGCGGTTGGCAAGATTCAAAAGAATTGCATTCCTCCTTGTTTAACTTTAGTCTATTATATTTCTCTGGTGTTAGCACACTTTCTGCAGCTTTCCATCATTATGTCAGGGTAGTACTTCATAATATTTTTCACATTTTCTGCCTCATACATCAAACTATAGAATTTTATCCATAAGGCAGAGCTGTCATTCTGTAAAATTTTTAGCAATGTTCTCATTTTTATCTGACATCTAGAAATACCTAAAGTAATAAAAAATCATTTTTACCTCATATTTGCTTTGGTTTTCATTCTGTCCCTGTCAGTCTATATACAGTATAGCAAGGGAAGATTTATATAACATCATTTTGGGTGTTCTAGAATCAGACAAAGAATCCTCACCTTAGCTGTTTTTTTCCCCCCACAAAATTTTATACAAAAGCATAAAACCTATCCTTAAAATAATACTCTGCTTCTCTTAAAACTTTACTTTTTGCTAAGAACACTTTCCATTAAGTAAAAGACTTATGTATCTATCTATATATAGATATAAATATAGATATATATATATAATTTAACAACTACAGAGAAAGATGGACTTCATTTCCTCAGGAATGTCACTATTCTGCACAATTTAATGGAAACATTAGAAAATAGCATTTATGTTGCTTAGTATTGTCTCATCTTAAGACACTTAAGAAATATGATTTTACCCAGCATCCAGGTTTCGATCCAAATGTGGAAATGCAAACTAAGCATTAAAAAAGGTCCTTATTTCAAACAACTTATTTCTCAAAGTGGTGTCATTGAAAATGTAGATCCAATCCTCAATATGTTTAACTTCAAGGTATAAAACCTTGAAGTGAGAGATATTAATGCCATGAAAAATCTATAAACTATGATACAACTGGGGTGCCTGGGTGATTCAGTTGGTTAAGCGTCCAGCTCAGGTCATGATCTCATGGTTCGTAAGTTCGAGCCCCTTGTCAGGCTCTGTGCTGACAGCTCAGAGCCTGGAGCCTGCTTCTGATTCTGCCCCTCCCTCTCTTTCTGTCCCTCCCCCACTCACACTCTGTCTCTCCCTCCCTCTCTCCCTCCCTCTCTCTCTCTCTCTCTCTCAAAAATAAACATTAAAATATGATACAACCTCCTTTAAGATGATCATGTATTAGTTTTTGTAGTTTCATTATGAACATATTTTAGTGATCTCCTAGTTTGTGCCATATACTATGCAAGTGAATTAACTCAATGGATCCTCAAATAAAACTAGGTATGATTAGTCTTCTTATTTAGTATGGAGGAAACTGAAGCTTAGAGAAGTTAACCAATCTGTGTAAGAGGTTAACCAACTTGTGCAAATTCATAAAGCTTATAGGTAGCAGAGCGGGCATTTGAAGCCCAGAACTCAGACTTGGGCCCTTACCTCTGCTTCTCTGTTGTACTGCTTCTCCCTAAGTGGCTTCATTGCACAAAAGCTAAAGAATTCCAGACTGAAAGTGTTACAGTTTATTTTAATCAAGTCTATATCTTTCATAGTCATGATTTCATAACAGAGACAAAAAGGGATGGTATAAATGATTTATTTTATCATTCAATAATCTCAGTTTTGACATGAAGATAAACTTTAGGGATATCTGGGTGGCTCAGTCAGTTGAGTCCAACTCATGATTTTAGCTCAAGTCACTATCTGATCTCATAGTAAGTGGGTTCGAGCCCTACATGGGGATCTGGGCTAACAGGGGGGAGCCTGCTTGGGATCCTGTTTCTCCGGCTCTCTCTGCCCCCACCCCCCATTCAGACTCACTGTCTCTCTCAAAATGACTAAGTAAACTAAAAAAAAAAAAAGAAACTCTAAAATGGAACTGGCAAAAAAATCCATCTACACAACATTAAGAAAAGGAGGTTTTGTTTGTTTTTTGTTTCCTAGTGTTTGTACCTTCGAGGACTAGTGATATGTTTTGGGAAAAGGGTGGAAGCAGAGTGATGCAAGAGTTTGGGAAATGATACATGCTCCCTTCTTCTCAACATACATTCCCATTTTGATAACAGAGAGAACCTTGTGGCCAGCTTACCTGGAATTATTGCAGTGTTTTCCAAACTTATATGAAATAAATAAGCAAGTACATAGTTTGGGAAAGGTTACTGAAGACCAAGTGAGAAGTCACATTTTTGTGATATAGTGTATAAAGTTTGGTTCAAGTGTTATAAACTAGAGGATATTAGTATAAAAGTGGTTGTGACCAAAAATCCAGATAGAATGACTAGATTTTATCAAGGATTGCCGGAGAATATGACTGATTCTTTTTCTTAATTTTTTTTTTTTTACTGTTTATTTGAGAGAGCATGAGTGGGGAGGGGCAGAGAGAGAGAGAGAATCTGAAGCATGCTCCAAGTTCTGAGCTGTCAGCACAGAGTCCGATGGGGGGCTTGAACCCATGAATCGTGAGATCATAACCTGAGCTGAAGTGCAACACTCAACTGACTGAGCCACCCAAGTGCCCCTGATTATTTCAGAATGCTAAGAATATAATTGAGCCATAGAATTAGCAAGAGTACATGTGTGATAAACCTGTAAACATGGGTTTTTCTGTTGTTTCCAATCAGTTGTTTTGCCTGTAAAACTAAAAGAGACAAAACCAGTTTGTAACTGTTCCTTCTACTAAATCTTCTAGTTACTATACTCATAAAAATTCTTAATACCTAGTTATTTTGCCTTAAATATCAATACATAGCTTATCTACACTCATAGCATGAGTTTTTTGGGTTTTTTTTAATTGTTATTTATTTTTTTATTTATTTTATTTTTATTTATTTATTTTTGAAAGAGAGACAGATCGTGAGTAGGGGAGGGGCAAAGAGACAAGGAGACACAGAATCCAAAGCAGGCTCCAGGCCCCAAACTGTCAGCACAGAGCCTGACATGGGGCTTGAACCCACCAACGGGGAGATCATGACCTGAGCTGAAGTGGGAAGCTTAACCAACTGTGCCACGCAGATGCCCAGAGCGTGAGGTTTTTTTTAAGTTTTCACTTAGGTTATCACTATAAAGCTATAAAGCAAGAAGGACTTCATTTTTAATAATGATCATATTAAAAAGTTTTCACTTCTGAACAATTTTTAATCACAGCTTAGTTTTGCAATAACTACATTTTGCCTCAAGATTAATTTTAAAAAGCACATGATACACACAAATTTTTTTCTTTAAGTAATATTTGAATTTTAAATATGCCAGCATTTCTGGACTTGATTCTGTAATTGAGATAACTTGCCACCAGGTGGAAGTCATGTTTCCATTACCAAATTAAGACACGGTTGGCTCTAGCAGGAAATTAACAAAACATTTTGTATTTATATATAAAAATATAATTCCTCTTTATATTATAGCCAATACATTAGCAACAAATATTTTCTTGATGTTTGATACCTGTAGCTATGCTTTTAAAGGTAAAAAGGGAAATGAGCCTTTATTGACCTCAACTGGCAAATGGAGTTTCAAATTTTCATTACATCATTTCATTCATAATCATAATAACTGGATGGCAAAGGAAGTATTTCACTTCTGTTATTTTACTGATGAAGAAACTGAGCTTAGATTTCTCCTACAATGATGGTTTTGAGATATGGATCTAACAAACGATCTGGCCCCTCCCCCTTTTTTTTGGGGGGGGGGGGTTGTCAACTTAATCTTATCCTGGAATACCAAATCCTAGGTGAGAGCTCAATTACAAATCTCCATTTTCAAATTTCAGGTTCTTTAATAATCATCACGGCTGTCTGGGAACATCATTACTTCCTGATTCTATTCAGATGTTATTGGAAAAAGTCTTTGTAGGGGCCAAGAAAAATGGAGTGTGCTTTCATACTCTGTTCAATCTGTATTTTCTCTTAGTTACTACTTGTCTGATCTTGTCGAATGATACCTACCCCTCAAATTCATGAACATTTTGTGTTTTCCTGGCCTATTATCCTGATTCCTGAAAACTAAGAGCTGGTGATATATCACTGGAAAATCACTGACATTTGGGATCCTGAGTCACATTCCAGTATCTGCCACCTAATAGCTATTATTTCACATCTTTGGGCTTCCAGTTTTTTAAATACAATTCTGAGTTTGATCTGAATAATAATGCTCCTTTAATATTCTATGATTATAGTTTTAAGTGGCTATCTTCTAACACTTGTTAATAAGATTGGGGGGGTTGACAATAATGTGAGTTTTATCACAATGATTACCATCAATATGTCCTGATGTGTGTGTTTTTTTTTAATGGAATTCTTTAGATATTTTGAAGGCTGTATTTCTCAGCCTTCAAAGTTTCTCAATATATTGAAATAACTTTTAATCTCAGTGGACCTGCATTAAGAAAAAAGATACATGGAATTTTGGATTTAAGTAGGTTTATTTTAGGAAGGGGGCAGTATTTTGCCAGCCTGCATGTCAGCAATTATGGGGAAGAAATATACCGTATCCACCCTATGTGTTAGCAAAACAACAAGCTTAGATAAATATCTCCCCAGTTAAATGATAGTAAGTTGGAAACATATGTTTTTAAAATATGTCTCCTCCCCGCCCCCCACACACAAAATAGAAAAGCAGAGACGATGTTTGTAAAAATAACTTTCTAGAATAAAAATATAAAAATATTATGAGTTATATGCTTGGTGTTATCAAATATATTGGGAAAGGATTTCAACCTAAAATAGAGCTGAAGGATATGAAATAGACTCTCACACATGTGCCTTCAAAAGAACAGAACTTCATAAGTGAGGATATGCTTTCCATTAAATGCCTGATTTACAGAAGACAGAGACTTCTCTCCTGACCAATGAACATCCACCAAGAATTTCTCCCCATTCTTAAGCCAGTAAACTTATTGTTCTGGCTAACAATCCCCCCCCCCCCACCAACCTTTGAACTCCTTGCACATAAATACAGCACATCCCAAACCCTCAATGGGCTTGCCTTGAGCTTGCTGCAGCACACATTTCCCAAATTGTAATCCCTCTGCTACTCCTGAGTAAACTCAAGTTTCTGGTCCTTTGAGCTTGCCTCTGTTGACCTCCTTATGTAGGAGGACAATATCAAAGAAGATATGGCCTCTAAGAAACAAGACTTTGGACCCATTCACAGGAAATCAAAACTAGGATGAAGACAAAAATGCAAAGATACTATCTGACCAAAAGAAAAAAAAAATGCTTGGAAATTAGTGGCAAAGATTATATTTGAAATTTCTGGAAATGTGAAGCAGTGATTTGCAGCATACAGGTGAAAGACTTGAAAGACTCACCAAGCAAGCAGTGGGAGATTAGAACGGATTGTAATGAAAGAATGGATTAGAGTACTCAAGACCAGAGAATGGTAATCCAGTCTAAAATAGTTGCCAAAGGGAGGCACCTGGGTGGCTTGGTTGGGCATTGGACTGTTGGTTTCAGCTCAGGTCATGATCTCATGGTCTGTGAGTTCAAGCCCCACATCGGGCTCTGCGCTGACAGTGCAGAGCTTGCTTGGGATTCTATCTCTCCCTCTCTCTCTGCCCCTTTCCCCCCAAAAATAAATAAATAAAGTTTAGAAAATTTTTTTTCAATAAAAAATAAAATAGTTGCTGAAGGAATAGGAACGAACTCAAAAGGAATAGGAACAATAAAATTGATATTATAGGAAAGAACACAATAACACAACACAAACTGGTGAAGCCAAAAACTTTTGAACTTTTTTTTGTAAACCAAGTTTACAAATTATGTTCCTGTATTAGAGAAAAACTGATGTATTTATTGAATAAACTAAGAAAACTATTAGAATTCAAAATATTTGACCACCAAAAAATAACCATAAAATTTAAGACAAAATATAATCTGTTTGGTAACAAAGAAAAAACTACAAAGAAATGTCCCAACATTTCAGAAGTTGAGCTAAACCTTTTGTTTATGAGGGCAGACACATTAATTCTTTGTGTAAACATTTAAGAAAGAGAGATACATAAAATAGTACATAGTTATATTATCAAAAACAGAATCCATAGTAGGAGCTTAATCATGAGTCCTCATGTTATACATTAAAGCTTAAAACGGTAAAACATTTAGAAGTACAAAGACAAACCTAAAGAAACAAAATCATAAACACTTTTCTTCAGTCTTTGCCACATTAGATAAAAATGAGTGAGAAATTCAATAGTATATTAAATACATATGTAATTTATATAGAAAATAATATACACAGAATATACAGAGCTATAAAAATACATCTCTAAAGTTGCCATAAAAAGCCTTTTTATAAAAGGCTTTTTATAAAAGCCATAAAAAGTTGAATAAATTGAGATGTTCAATATTACTGGATACAAAACCTGACTATTGTAAAGAGAATAATTTATAGGTTTTAATCATAGCAAGTATAATACAAACTGCAGTGAGATTTTTTTTTAAGGAAACACAAAAATTATGGTCCTATAGTCCATTTTGATGAATTAAAAGAGGAAAATAACTAAGACCATATTAAAACTAAAAATGAATAAGAGGGCACTTGCATTGCCAGCTCCTACACAATATGATAAACAATAGCGATTAAAAATGTGAAACCAGGGCGGGGAGGCGCCTGGGTGGTTCATTCGGTTTGGTGTCTGGCTTCCGCTCGGGTCAAGATCTCGGGGTCGAGCCCTGCGTGGGGCTCTGTGCTTACAGCTCGGAGCCTGGAGCCTGCTTCAGATTCTGTGTCTCCCTCTCTCTGCCCCTTCCCCACTCACACTCTGTCTCTCTCTGTCTCAAAAATAAAAACAAACAAACAAAAAAAGAAATGATAGTTCAGTGTGGCAGAACAGATAGTTGTGAAAAGGAATCTAAGTACAAACTGAGCAGGCATTAACGTCTCCACATATGCCAATATTTAACAATAAAAATGAGAAATGAAGAAAAAATATTTGTTACTAGTATGACAGGGAAACTATATATATATGTATATATTATATATATATATACACACATATATACACACACATATATATGGACACACATAAATATATGTACATATATATACACATATGTGTATACATATATACATATATATGTGTATACATATATATGTGTATATATATATACATATGTATACACACACACACACACATATATATACAATTGTTAAATACATATAAAAAAGATATTCAAAAACAGGAAAACTTAGGGGTACTTAAGTTGCTCAGTTGGTTGAGCATACAACTCTTGATTTCAAACAGGTCATGATCCAAGGGTCATGGGATAGAGCCCTGTGTTGGGCTCTGTGCTGAGCATGGAGTCTGCTTAAGATTCTCTCTCTCTCTCTCTCTCTCTCTCTCTCTCTCTCTTCCCCCCCGCCCCTCTCCCCTGCTCACATCCTCTAAAATAAAATAAAAAATTTTAAAAATTAAAAAAAAGCAAAATATAGAGACTTAAAATCAAATATAAAATTTTTAAATTGTTACCATAGTCTATGTAAGACCGGTACTATGTATAGGGGTGTCGAATTTCTGGATCTTTCTAGAAGTGATTTGAATATATGAATCAGGAACTCTAAAAAACTTAGATTTGGCCTTCGATGTTGGATTTAAAATCTAAGGAGTATCCTAAGAAAATATTTAGTGAAGCAGAATGTAAAATGTTGTATGATTTGTCATACTGGTAATTTGGAAACAAGTATATGTATTATAGTGGTACACCACTTTTCAAACTTGACTATCCATCTCAATCCTCTGTAGAGTTTTTACCTATAATCATAGATTCAGAACTTTTTTTTAAATTTTTTTTTAATGTTTTTATTTATTTTTGAGACAGAGAGAGACAGAGCATGAACGGGGGAGGGGCAGAGAGAGAGGGAGACACAGAATCAGAAGCAGGTTCCAGGCTCTGAGCCCATCAGCCCAGAGCCCGACGCAGGGCTCGAACTCACGGACCGCGACATCGTGACCCAAGCGGAAGTCGGACGCTTAACCGACTGAGCCACCCAGGCGCCCCAGATTCAGAACTTTTAAAAAGGCCCATAGATGATTTTCTTTGTAGTCAAGGTTAAATAAATTATAGTACCTATTAGATTTTCTCCATTAAAGTAATATTTTTGAATATTTAATATTGTACATAATAGCTGTATTTTTCAAATATTTGTAATTAAAGCATATTAACTTTACAGTTGAAAAAACATGAAGAATATGGGGCGCCTGGGTGGCTCAGCTGGTTAAGCGTCCAACTCTTGATGTTGACTCAGATCATAATCTCGCATTTTGCGAGATCGAGCCCCATGTTGCACTCTGCCCTGACAGCAAGGAGCCTGCTTGGGATTCTCTCTCCCCCTTTCTCTCTGCCCACCCCCCCCCCCCACTCATTCACTCATGCATGCACTCTCTCAAAATAAATACACTAAAAAAAATGAAGAATATACTGGCTCATATGTAATAAATTTGCCATAAAACTCACTGTGGTCTATACTGTAGTAGGAGAAAAAAATGTTTACCCAGAGAATAGGCATCTACTTTAAGGCTTAGGTAATTTCACTATTTTGTCTTGGTAATTCTTAAATCCCTAGCTACTGACAAACTATCTTATAGATTTGAATTCAAACATAAATAAAGAAAATGGCTAAATGAATATGAAATTATGTAACCTTGTGTATATTAACATATCCATAGTATGCATGCATATGTTTGCTCATTTATTAACTAATACGGATTTCTCCACTCTTACAGTTTGGAGTAGCATTTTATTTTTTCCGAGTAGCATTTTATTTCCTACCCTTTACATTAAAAACATGCTAATATCCTCAAAATATACTCTCTCTGTTAAATTCTTTCTTAATTGCCGTATGCCCTTTTTCAAAGGTTTGTAGGCCTGAGTTTATTGTCAGAATTCTCTGTCAAGTATTAGAATTGCAAATAGGGCACACTCGCTTTGTATTAAAAGAACAAGCGCTGCCAATGTCTGAAAAGTTAATTAGACAAAACAGACAATTAATTACATCTTATTAACGTGTAAAAGACCTGTGACAAATTGCACTAATTGCATGCTCTTATACATCTGAAGAGGTCAGGCTACTTTAGAAGTATGTTGTTAATGGAAGACAAATGTATCTTTATGCTCTTGATAAGAATATTATAAACTGCATTATTTATGACTCTATTGGAATACTTAATAATTTTAAGCTTTAAATTAAACTGCTCATTAAACAGGAGAGCTAGTACCAAGTTCTTAAAATAGGCCATAAAAGCTGGCTGTAGTGTAAGATAAATTTGAAGGTCTAGCATTTCCTCAGAATGTGTTTATACCCTTATTTTTAAGTGACTGAGCCCTAGAGATGTTAAACTTATCTTAATGTGCCCTTAGTAAAGGGGAAAAAACTTCCATTAACAGCATTCACCCCAAAGAAATATAGCATTCATTTAAAAAGCCTTCAGTTGCTTAGAGTCAGGAATATTCAGTTGAATGCTCTCATTAGCTCTCAAGCTTTATTTCCAAACAAAAAAAATGAAATGAGGAAAAAAAAAAAAAAAAAAAGTCACGGGTGTACCTTGCTTGCAGGGGTCTAAGGGGATTTTAGGAGGTGGACATGATTAAAGGCAAAGGAACAGTAGTAAAGAAATACATTGGAAAAATGGTCAAAACACCCAATAGACGCTTAGAGAGAAAAAGTAGATGGAAACAATTTAAAATGAGGAATGAGTCAGAGTGGCTCTTGCAGGCAAATACCTAATTACACAAAGGCGCTTTAGTTTCTTTCATTGAGTACCTGTCAAGGGGAGGGAACACTAGCACTTCTGGAGGAAATTGTTTCTAGTTCAGTTAACAAAACCGGATGCTCATTCAGGTCTCTCAGAGGGGCTTTACAAATAATTTAGATTATTTTTCTTCTGTTCCCCAGGACCAATGGCCTTATAAAATGAACCCGACTGTCACCACACTTTAAATGTTTATGGTTGGTGAGCTCAGTTCATCAAAGCAGTGTGCTAGTGAAATCACCTTGCCAAGCCTTGGTCTCTCAGGAGTCTGGAAACTGCAGAGAGGCTTGTAACTAAAGAGGGGGGGTGGGGCAAGGGCAAAGGACAAACTCACACCTTCTGCTCTCCGTTTACCCATCCAACAGCTTTATGCTGTTTTAATGGGCAAGCACATCAGAGCTCTCAACCCTGTAGGAACAAACTCAAGCTGATGATCGAAACGTCTGAACGTTCGCAATTATTTCAGTTGGCCCAAAGAATTCATACTTTTGTTTTTCCATAGCTCTTTTCCTACCTGTTGTCTACAGATTAGACTCGTATGTCAAATGACAAAGATTTCTAAAGGGTCTACATTAAAGTACTTTTTAAGCTAATGCATGTAAAAAGTCCTATTATTATAGGTGCTTAATAATAGTTGAACCTAAAACCGAACCATGGGAAAGTCAATTCCAGAAAATTTAACCCTAAGATATTTTCAGAGTATGGGGAGATTTATTAAAGAATAAAGTAGATGACCTTGAGATTAGAAAGATAAGTCTTAAAGAGAGAATATATCACATTCATGCTCATGACCATGCCAATATTTCAGTGGAAGAACTTGTGAATCACCAAGAAATCCATCATTATAACAACATAGATCAAGTTTGTTGTCCAAATGTATGGAGACTAATGTTATACATGAGTTAATCATCACGTTTCCTTGAGACATTCTTGGTGTATCTTCCATACTAAGCAGTTGGTAATGGTCATTTTTCAATGTGACCATCTGTTCACACATTCCTAGTTTACAAACTTTCTTCCTAGTGAAAATCTGCCATTATTACTAATTTGTCAGTGTTTTTTTTTCAGGTAAACAAGTTTCATAGAGATTAAAGGTATACATTTTTAAAGGAAAAATCCGCTTATAAAATGTTAGCAGGAAATTTTGATATGAGAATGTATGTTGAAAGGATGTTGTTTATTTAAGGCATTCGTATCTCCTTTTTCTAAAGGTAGGGAAGCTGAAATCACTTGAGAAAACACTTTCACCAAACTCATCCCACCCCAAACACAAGAAATAAACACTAGATGAATACAGTGCACTGTGAATAAATGTAAGGCGGTGGACAGAATCCAAAGATGTCCCTCAACATCTTGAAGTCAGAGGGATTTTCACGTTGACTTTAAAGCAACAAGCCACCATGATTTGCAGAGAATGTCAGGCACTTCCAGTTTCTGAGAAGGACCCTCAGTTAACAAGAAAGTAAGAAATTTAGTCCTGCAATCATATTCTGCCAACCTGAATTAACATAAAAGGGTTCTCGGAGCTTCCAAGGACATTGTAACCATGACTAAAACTTGATGTCAGCCTCATGACCCTAAGCAGACATTGTATCCGGACTTCTGACTGAAGAAACTGGGAGAACATAAATGGTTATGTTTTGTTTTGATCTCCATTTTTATCACCTTCAGTTGAATAGGCTCTAATCAGCTCCTCAAGGGAATGGAAACCCCTGGCTCCAATAAATAATATTTTTTTATGTTTATTTATTTTGAGAGAGAGAGACAGAGAGCGAGAGCAAGAGAGCACAAGCGGGGATAGGCAGAGAGAGGGATATAGAAAATCCCAAGCAGCCTCCCTGTCAGTGCAGAGCTAGATGTGAGGCTTGGACTCATGAAACATGAGATCATGACCTAAGCCAAAATCAAGAGTCGAATGCTTAACCAACTGAGCCATGCAGGCGCCCCAGTGTCTTTTTGTTTTGTTTTAAGATAAAATTCACAAATATAAAATTAATCATTTTGAAAAGTACAATTTAGTGGTGTTTGGTTTATTTATAATATCATGCAAATAGTACCTCAATTTAGTTCCCTAAATGGGTATTATTTTAAGGTACTAGGTTTGTGGTAACCTGTTAAACAGCAATAGAAAACACAGATTTTGAGGCACAATATACGCTGCAGGAGGGATGATGAATTAAGTCAAAGAACTGAAGGGCACTGGAGGTGGCATGAATTAATGTAAATATAAAACATTTTTTTATGCTTATTTATTTTTGAGAGAAAAAAAGGGCACATGCACAAGTCGGGAAAGGACAGAGAGTCCCAAACAGGCTCTGTGCCTTCACCATGGAGCCTGATGGGGGCTCAAGCTCACTGTCCATGAGATCATAACCTGAGCCGGGCGTTTAACCGAATGAGACACCCAGATGTCCCAAAACTTAAAATAATAATAATAATAATAATAATAATTCCTATAGAACTATCTAAAACAAAAGGAATAACAATTTATTGTGAATTGATTTATGAAGGTAAAATATATGGCAACAATATTACAAAAGAAGGAAGGAGAAACCAAGAATATACTGTAGAAGGTCCTTACAGTACACATAAAGTGTCAGTTTTCTTGACCTATATAACACATTATAAGCTAACTTATTGCAGTCTACTCTAATTAAAAAAACAAAACATATATTGTACATTCTAAGGCAAAAACTATTTTTCATAAAATGTATGAATAACAAGTAAATAATGAACAAAATAAGCTCATAAAAGCACATCAATCCAAAAGAGGGCAGAAAGGGGTAGGGTATAAAAAATAAAACAAAAAGGAAACTAGGAAGATGGACATTATAGTCATATCAGTAACTACATTAAATATAAGTACTCTGAACACCAAATAAAAGATACACCCAGCTAGATACTTACTCCTAGTAACCTACTTTAAATTGAATTGAAACATTTTTACAAAAATATAATGCAAATATAATCAAAAGAAATTTATATTGACTATATTAATATCAGAAAAAGTAAACTTCACCACAAGGAATATTACCAGAATAAAGAGAAGCATTACATAATGATAAAGGGGTCAATTAATCAGGAAGACATCTTAGTCCTCAAATTTTACACACTAAACAGAGCTTCAAAATATATAAAGAAAAGCTGAGAAGAGAAATAGATCCATAATTATATTTGTTTTCAACTCCTTTTTTTTAAGTAATCAACTGAACAAATATGTGAAATATTATCATGTTTATTAGCAGAGTTAATTGATATGTATGGAACACTCTACCCCAAATAATAGAATAGTCTTTTTAACTGCACATAAAATGCAAGTTAAGTAGACCAGACCTTACATATTACCTTACATAACAAACCTTAACATATTTAAAAAAAATTAAAATGCAAAGGATGTCTTCAGATCATAGTACAAATAATCTAAAAATTAATTGCAGAAAGATACCTTGAAAATCCCCATATATGTGGAAATTAAACTACATACTTTAAAAGATCCTATGGGTCAAATCATAGATCACAAAATTAAAAACTATTTTTATTGAATGAAAATGAAATATATAAAAATTTATGATATATTGCTAAAATAGGGCTTAGAGGACAATTTACAAATTAAAGTATTACACTGTAAATGAAGAAAAGTATTAAATTAATGATCTAAGCTTCAACTTTAAGAGAGTAGAAAAAAGTAATGCAAATTAGATCCAAGGCATGTAGAAAGAAATAATGAAAATAAGGGCAGAAATCAATAGAATTGAGAACAGAAAACTAATAGAAAAAATTACTTACACCATGGGTTGTTCTCTGAAAAAAAAAAATAAATTATTGATAAACCCCTATCCAGGAAGATCAAAAAGATTTTATTCTAGTGCATTTCAATGGGGATCTACTGAAAAATTGCAAGCAGGAGAATGAATGGGTTAGATTTGCATTTTAAAAAAGATTTTTCTGACTTCTCTGAGCAAAATAAATTGAATATCAGCAAGAGTTGAAACTTGGAGATTAGTAAAGGGAGCATTACCACTGTCCAGAAATATAGTGATGCATCATACTAGTGTAGTGGCAGCAGAACTCTGGAGATGTGAACACATTTGAAACAAAGTTTGCAGTCAAAATTAAACGACTTGCTCAGATATTAGAGGTGGAGAGAGAGAGAGCTTGAGCAACTGAATTGCTGAGTCGGAGAAGACTGAGAAATGAAAGGTATTTAATTTATTTAATTTAATTAATCTTGCCTGATATATAGCTAAAAGGAGACTTAGAGAAATAGCCAACCACATTGGAAAAGTCCCAGGACAACCCTACAGAAGCCAGACAAGAAATGTGTTTCAAGAATCGTGAAGTAGTCAACTGTGTCACACAGCAGTAGGAGATAGATTTAGAAGAGGATACATCACAAGTAGATCATGAATAAACTTGGCCATTATATTTTCATCGAAGCGCTATCGGTAGAAGCCAGATTGAAAAATGTTAAAGAATAAACATATAGTAAAAATTGGATGTAATATGAGTATACAACTCTTTCAAGTGTCTAGGAATAAATAGGGCAGTAGTATGGTGGCACAAGTAAAGGGTAAAAGGATAGCATTTTAATATTGGACATATTGAGAGGCGTGTTTGTAAGAATGGAATGGATACTGAAGGAGAAGAAATACAAAAAGAAATTGTGGAAAGAAGCAGTAAGAGTTAAATATCTTTCATAGACCTACAGAGCATACAAACAAACCCTGCCTAAGACTTTCTTAGACCAATAGCTTCTTAGTCATGAAGTGTACATCTTTTTAGGTCAGAGGGGAAAAGCCATCTTCTGAGGACCCTGTCTCTGAATCATTTACTTCAGGTTTTCCCAGGCAGTAGACCTGTGCTATGCTCTACTCACAGGAATTAGTGGGAGGGGTCTATGGTTGAAAGGAACTCTAACCCTCTAAATTTCTTGCTGTTTGACTCATATCTCAGGATATATTTTAGATAGTATGTTCTTATGAAGGTCAACAATGGTTAGAAGGATTCAAAATGCAAATAGGTCCAGAGGCTTCCTATGGCACATATTTGTCAGCCTCTCTCTACCCATAGTTATAACATTGTACCCAAGACAAATACAATCTTTTTTTTCTCTTTTAAAAAATTTATTTAAATTGTAGTTAATGTACAGTGCAATATTGTTTCAGGAGTAGAATAGCGATTCATCACTTACATACAACATCCAGTGCTCATCACAAGTGCCCTCCTTAGTACCCATCACGCATCTAGCCCATCCCCTACCCACCTCCATCTGTCAATCAATAGTTTGTCCTCTATCATTAAAAGTCTCTTGTGGTTTGTTTCCCTCTCTCCTCTTCCCACCCCTACCCCCCACCCTTTCCATATGTTCATCTGTTTTGTTTCTTAAATTCCACATGGGAGTGAAATCATATGGTATTTGTCTCTCTTTGATTGACTTACTTCACTTAGCATAATACATTCTTGCTCCATCATGTCATTGCAAATGTCAAGATTTCATTCTTTTGATGGCTGAGTAATATTCCATTGTATATCTATACCACATCTTCTTTATCTATTCATCAGACAAATATAGTCTCTTTTAGTCCTAACCAAGAGATGAGGACTCTCAAAGGGAGGAATGAATTAGAAATCTTTAGGAAATCCATGTCAGATACTCTAGGACAGTCTTTGGATTAATAAATCTGAGTTTCTCAGTGAGCACCAATATTCTTATAGCCAGAAAGAGTTCAATCAAAAGTTATTTATTATGTTTGAGGAAAACTCTACTGTGATGCTGGATAGTCCTTTTATTTTTCCTATACCAGTGATTCTCAATTTTTTTAGGCTCAAAACAATTTACACTCTTAAAAACTATTAAGGACTCCAAACCCCACAGAACTCGCATTTTGTGGGTTGTAGCTATCAATACCTACAATAATATACAGTGAGAAAAACTTTAAAATATTTATTTACTAACTTTAAAATAATAAACCCATGATAACTTAATGTGAATAATGTTATAAAAATAACAGTATTTTCCCTAATGAAAATATTAGCGAGAAGAGTTGTATTGTTTTTTGTCAAATCTGTGTAATGGCTGGCTTAAAGAATGAAATCTGGATTCCCAAAACTGCTTCTGCATTCAGACTATTGCATATACTGTTTTTGGTGAAGTAAATGAAGTAAATTCAGCCTTACACAGACATGTAGTTGCAAAAGGGAAGAGTATTTTAATAGACTTTACAGATAATTGTGAATATTCTTTGTTGACAAGTGATAGTTTCTTAAAGATTAGCTGCAATATGAAATCTGAAACTGTCAGTGAATATTGGTACTCTGTTACATTAAAATCCATTCATTAGTTATGCATTTTTAATGTATCACTTACCTATATAGGACTTTGTAATATTATGAATTGGTCATTTGGAAAACTGATTCCTTAGGCAATGAAGATATTCCTATTGTTGATACATTATTTTATGCAATAATAAAAAACACATTTGTTATTGTCATCAATCCCACCAGAAAATCTTTAAATATTAGGAAATTATCAAGCACATGGTGGCAGATATAAGATTTTCAAAATTCTAATTATCTTTTTTCTTTTTAATTTTTTAAATGTTTATTTACTTTTGAGAGAAAGAGAGAGAGAGACAGAGACAAAGGCATGAGCAGGGGAGGGGCAGAGAGAGGGAGACATAGAATCTGAAGCAGGCTCCAGGCTCTGAGCTGTCAGTACAGAGCCTGACTCTAGGCTTGAACTCACAAACTGTGAGATCATGACCTGAGCTGCTGTCAGATGCTTAACCAACTGAGCCACCCAGGCACCCCAAGATAGAATTTTAAAAGTGGCACAAGAGAAGCAAACAATTACGTACAAGGATAATCAGCTGACTTTTCAATAGATACTTTGCAGGCCAGAAAGGAATGGCATAATATATTCAATGTGATGATAGAAAAAAAACCACAACCAAGAATATTCTACCTAGCAATGCTATCATTAACTATGAAAGAGAAATAAAGGGTTTCCCAGACAAATAAAGTTAAAGGAGTTCATCACCACTAAATTGCCTTATAAGAAATACTAAAGGGACTTCTTTAAATGGATAAAAAGGCCAAAATAAGACATAATCAAATTATGAATAAGAAAACTAAAATATGAGAACATATATTTAAAATTTAGAAGGGAAGTATAAAAAAGATTGTCTTGGATGTGTTTGAACTTAAATTTACATTAACTTAATATAACTGGTATATACTTGGGATGTTATATATGAACCTCATGGTAATCTTAAACCCAAAACTTATAATAGATACACAAAAAATGAAGAGAAAGTCAAATATAACACTTCAGGAAGCCAACCACAAAGACAGAGCACAAGAGAAGAAGAAATAGAACTATAAAATGACCAGAACACAATTACCAAAATGACTAAGTCCATACCTATCAATAAGTACTTTATATGCAAATGGTCTAAATGCTCAAATCAAAAGAAAAGACATAGGGTGGCACAACAGATAAAAACATAAGACCTATCTATATGCTGACTAAAAGAGACTCAACTGAAACCTAAAGACACATCCATCCTGGAAGTAAGAGCATGGAAATAGATATTTTATGTAAATGGAGATGAAAAAAAAAAAAAAAAACAACAACAACAGGGTAGGGGCACTGGGTGGCTTAGTTAGTTGAGCATCTGACTCTTGGTTTCAGCTCAGGTCATGATCTCACAGTTCGTGGGATCAAGCCCCACCTCAGGCTCTATGCTGACATTGTGGAGCCCATTTGAGATTCTCTTCTCCTTCTGACTCTGCCCTTCTCCCACTCATGCATACTCTCCCCCTCCCTCCCTCCCTCCCTCCCTCTCTCTCTCTCTCTCTCTCTCTCTCTCTCTCTCTCAAAATAAACAAACATTAAAAGGAAATGCCAGGTAGTTATATGTATATCAATAAAATAGGCTTTAAAACAAAGATTCTACCAAGAGGCAAAGAAAGGCATCACAAAATGATAAAGAGTTGAATCCAACAAGAGGGTCTAATAATTATAAATATTTATATACCCAACAACAGAGCACCTAAATGCATAAAGTATTAACAGACATAAAGGAAGAAATTGACAGTAATACAAAAATAGTAGGGGACTTTAACATCTAACTTACGTCAATGGATAGATCATCCCGACAGAAGATCAGTAAGGAAACAGTGTTTTTGAATGACACAATAGACCAGATAGACTTAACATGTGTAGAGAACATTCCATCCCCAAACGAAAGAATACACGTTCTCTTTTCAAGTGTACATGGAATGTTCTTCAGGATAGATGACATGTTAAGCCACAAAACCTGTCTCCAAAATTTTAGGAAGATTGAAATCATATCATATATCTTTTCTGACCACTACACTATGAAACTAGAAATCAATCACAAGAAACAAACAAGCAAACAAACACAACCAAGTGGAGGCTAAATAGCATGCTACTAAACAATGAATGGGTTAACAAAGAAATTGAAGAAATTTAAAAATTCAAAGAAACAAATTAATGAAAACACAACAATCCAAAGTCTTTAGAATGCAGTGAAAATAGTTCTAAGAGGTAAATTTATAGTGATACAGGCCTATATCAAGAAACCAGAAAAACTTCAAATAATCTACCCTTATACCTAAAGGAACTAGAAAAAGAGTGAGTAACAGGAAATAAACAATAAAGATCAGAGCACATATTAATGAAATAGAGGAAGGAAGGAAGGAAGGAAGGAAGGAAGAAAGGGAAAGGAAGAAAGGGAAAGAAAAGGAAAGAAAAGAAAAGACAAGAAAAGAAAAGAAATATCAGTGAAACCAAGAGCTGGTTCTTTGAAAAGATAAACAAAGTTGATAAACTTTTAGCTGGACTCATCAAGAAAAAAAGAAGACACAAATAAATCAGAAATGAAAGAGAAGTAAAAACTGACACCACAGAAATACAAAGGATTACTAAAGACTAGTATGAAAAATTATATGCCAATAAATTAGACAACCTAGAAGAAATGGATAAATTCCTAGAAACATACAAACTTCCAAAACTTAATCAAGCAGAAATAGAAAATCTGAACAGACCAATTACTAGAAACGAAGTTAAACCAGTAATCAAAAAAACTACCAACACACAAAAGTCCAGGCCCACATGGATTCATAGGTGAATTCTACCAAACAGTTAAAGAAGAGTTAATGCCTATTATTGTCAAACTATTTTGAAAAATAGAAGAGGAAAGAAAGCTTCTGAATGGCTTCTAAGAGGCCAACATTACCCTGATATTAAAACCAGATACACTAAAAAATATATCCCTGATGAACATAGATGTAAAAATCCTCAAAAAAATATTAGCAACTTCCATTCAACAAAACATTAGACAGATCATCCACCATGATCAAGTGGGATTTATCTGGGGATATGAGGATGGTTCAGTATTTACAAATGAATCTATGTGATATATACCACATTAGAAAGATAAAAAAATTATATGATAATTTTAATAAACACAGAAAAGCATTTGACAAAATTCAACATCCATTCATGATAAAAACACTCCACGAGCTGGATTTAAAGGGAATACACTTCAAAATAAGGGCCATATATGAGAAGTCCACAGCTAACATACTTCATGGTGAAGAAATGAGAACTTTTTCTCTAAAGTTAGGAACAAGACAAGGATGTCCTTTCTCACCACTTTTATTCAACATAGTGCTGGAAGTCCTAGCCACAGCAATGAGACAACATAAAGAAATATAAGGCATCAAAATTGGTGAGGAAGAAGTAAAATTTCCACTATTTGTAGATGATATGATACTAATATATGGAAAACTCTAAAAACTCCACCCCACAAAAAACTATTAGAAATAATAAATGAATTTAGTAAGGCTGCAGGATATAAAATTAATGCATAGATAGTAGTTGTATTTTTTAATACACTAATAATGAAGTAGCAGAAAGATAAATTAACAAAACAACATTTACAATTGTACCAGATGCTGATGAAAGAAACTGAAGATAACACAAATGGAAACACATGGCATGGATTGGGAGAATGAATACTGGTAAAATGTCCATGTTACCCAAAGCAATATACAGATTCAATGCAATTCCTGTCAAAACACCAATAACATTTCTCACAGAAATAGAATACTAAAATTTGTATGGGACCACAAAACACCCCACGTAGCTAAAGCAGTCTTGAGAAAGAAAAAGCTAGAGGTGTCACAGTTCCAGATTTCAATATACTACAAAGTCATAGTAATCAAAACAGTATGGTACTGGCACAGAAACAGACACATGTATCAATCGAACAGAATAGAGAGCCCAGAAAGAAATTCATACTTAAATGGTTAGTTAATCTGCAACAAATGAGGCAAGAATATATGATGGGGAAGAGATGGTTTCTCCACGGGATGTGCTGGGAAAACTGGACAGCTGCATGCAAAAGAATGAAGCTGGACCACTTTTTCACACCATTCACAAGAAATAAACTCAAAGTGGATTAAAGACCTACATGTTGCACTTGACACCATAAAACTCCTTGCAAAAAACATAGGCAGTAATCTCTTGGACATCAGCTAGAGAAACATTTTTCTAGATGTGTCTCTTTAGGCAAGGGAAACAAAAGCAAAATGAATCTATTGGGACTACACCAAAATAGAAAGCTTTTGCACAGCAAAGAAAATCTTCAACCAAACAAAAAAGCAACCTACTGAATAGCAGAAGATTTTTACAATGTTATATCTCATAAGAGGCTAATACCCAAAATATAGAAACAATTTACACAACTCTACACCAAAAAAAAAAAATACCAAAAAATAACTTGATTAAAACATGGACAGAGGACCTGAATAGGCACTTGTCCGAAGAAGTAATACAAATGGCAAACGGACACACAAAAACATGTTTCACATTATTAATCATTAGGGAAATGCAGATTAAAACCACAATGAGATATCTTAAACCTGTTAAAGTAGCTAGAATCAAAAACACAAGAAATAATATATTGGTGAGGATGTAGGGAGAAAGGAACCTTCTTTCACTGTTGGTGGGAATGTAAATTGATGCAACCACTGTGGAAAACAGTAGGGACATTCCTGAAAAAATTAAAAGTAGAGATTCCATATGATCCAGTTTCTCCACTGCTGTGTATTTACCCAAGGAAAATACTTATTTGGAAAGATAGATGGATCCCTATATTTAGTGAAGCATTATTTATAATAGCCAAATATGGAAACAACCCAAGTGTCCATCAATAAATGAATGGATAAAGCAGAGGTTATATTTACACACACACACACACACACACACACACACACACACACACACACACACTATATGGAATATTACTCAGCTATTAAAAATAATGAGACTTGTAATTTGCAAGAACATAGATGGACCTAAAGGGTATTATGCTAAGTGAAATAAATCAGACAAAGACAAATACTGTAAGATTTAGAAAGATACATTAATTACTACTTAACAGATACATTAATAAGAGAATTGATGGTGACAGAAGGGAGGATGGTGGGAAAATAGGCAAAATGGGTGAAGGAGAGTGGGGGGTACAGGTTTCTAACTATGGAATGAATAAATCATAGGGATGAAAGGTACAGCATTAGGAATATAGTCAATGGTACTGTAATAGTGTTGTATGGTGACAGATGGTAGTTACTGTTGTGACTAGCATAGCAAAATGTGTAGAGTTATTGAAATATTGTGTTCTACACCTAAAACCAATGTGATCTTATGTGGCAACTATACTTCAATAATATGTGTGTGTGCACGAACGCACAGACACACACATATATATGGTAGAGATTTAATAACATTAGTAATACGTTAATAACATTAGTGATTTTTATTGCTTAGTGAGGATATACTTAATTGAAACCATTTTATCTGTAAGTCCATGATGGTAATTAAAGAAGGCAATGACTACTACCAGCTTGGTACACTGCGTTGATTCATGCTAAGGTAGTAGCAGTTTCAGTATGGAGTTTTTACTATTGTTGAAAATGACAACACAGTGAAAAAGCAAATAGCAGTACAATTATAAAAGATTATTTTGATATGACAGATCTCCTAAGAAATAACTTGGACACCCCTAGCAGTCCATTGGACCACACTTTCAGGTAGCTACTTTACTAAAAAAATATACTAGAAAGGGGCACCGAGGGGCTTAGTCACAGTTAAGTGTACAACTCTTGGTTTCAGCTCTGGTCATGATTTGACAGTTTGTGGGATTGATCGTCCGTGTTTGGGAGTCTCTCTCTCTCTCCCTGTTGCTCTCTGTCCCTCTGCCACTTGCTCTGTCTCTCTCTCAAAATAAATAAATACATTTTAAAAATATATATAATAGAATGAAGTGTAGGGATACACTTATTATTACTGCTAGGGTAAAAGTCTGTTAGGAGTTAATTTTGCAACTTAAGGCTATATTTAATATTTTTTAGTTGCTCTTACTGAAAATCTTATAATTTGTCACTGTTAATATGTGGCTTTGTAAAAAGAAGGAGTACACACTCCACAAATAAAAGGGATAGTAAACTTTTCAATCCTAAAGTTGAAACTGAGGAGATATGTTTATCTTCTGACCCAGGTTTCCCTCTCAATCCCAACCTAATTTGGAATAAAGATTTAGCTGCTACAGAAGGCATTCTTCATACAAAGAGAAGTCTTGAATTATAATGTCCTTGAATTATAACTACTCTGAAAGTTCAGTGAAGAAGTCACTTATAAATAAATATAGAAAAGCGGCCATCTATATTTACTAAGTATAACCAGTTAGAATATATAACAGAAAAAATAACCTTTTGACAATCCAATAAAAATGTAAAATTCCTAGCAATAAACTTAATAAGAATATGCAAAACCTCTCTGAAGAACACTCCATGAATTTACAGAAAGACATAAAAGGATACTTGACAATAGTTAGAGGCATTCCATCCTACTAGGTAGAAGGAAGAAACAATTGTAAGCAATGTAAATCCTGCTCTGATTGACTCATATGTTTAACTCAATCATATTTTTCCTTTGTACTCAATAAAAAATTTTCCTTTGAATTTGACAATAAGATTTTTTAAAAGTTTTTCCAATAGGATAGATACGTGAGAATCACCAAAATTCTGTGTATTTCCTTCTGTCTCTGCCCCTCCCACTCTCTCTCTCAAAATAAATAAACTT
>NC_056663.1:88598793-88691293 GCF_018350195.1 Panthera tigris
GTAGAAACATAGAAAATAGATATTCGGAAATAAGTGACAGGCAGAGTAGGAGGGTATTCAGGGTTGAATGTGTTCATAAAGAGAGATCCACCAGAGAATTTTACCAAAGACACGAAATGTAGAATGTAGAGTCCTGTATGTAATAATTGTAGTGTGGGAGGCAGATAGTGTTGCAGTGCTGGGAAAAAGGGAGGAAATGAGTTTGGAGGAAAAATTTTTTTACTATGTAGTTCTTTTGTTGCCTTGTAAACACTTGGAAAATTTGTGTTTTAGCTGCATGATTTTTGTTGGCAATGTGAAGCATGATTGCAGAGAGAAACTAGAGATTAGAAATTAGGAGGCAAGAATCCATTCAAAAGATGATTAGATCCTCGTCAGAGGAAAGGGGGAGAATAAGAGATCTTTGAACAGGTATATATATAATATATAATATGCATTTGATGGCACTATATATATATATGTGTGTGTGTGTGTGTATACACATATATATGCAATTATAGATAATATACAATTTACATATAATCCATATCTATATATACATACATCTGTATCTTTTTTATATTGAGAGCTAGAACAAAGAATCTTCTCACTTAAACTGCAGGAAAGATATCAATGTCATCTTGGATTAAAAGTACAATCACCATGAGAGGATTGGTCCATTACAGTGTCTTTTAATGTTAAGTGTCTTTTATTGTACTTAATTGTTCATGGTGAATATAATAGAAAAAGGCAACATCAAGTTGATCATAGCTCTGAACTCTTATAAGTCAAGGAGAAAGCCATTTTATCCTGCTGGAAAGGAACCATAGCTGTCTAAATCAATGTTAAATTCTTATTATCTAGCATAGAATGGTTTGTTTATTATTTATTTGTTATATGTTTCAAATTTTTATTCAAATTGTAGTTAGTTAACATATAGTGTAATATTAGTTTCAGAAGTAGAATCTAGTGATTTATTACTTTCATACAATACCCATATATGTTTTAGATGAATGGATGAATGAATGAAATATTTTTGACCAAACTTCTGATAGGCTGCAGAAAGTCAGACAATGAGTAATTTGCAATGACATTTCTGATCTGATATCTGAAAACAAAAGTGCTATAGTAGAGTGGACCATAGTGCAAAACTTGGAGGACAATGCGAGGAATAGATATTGTCATCTGGTCCACTTGCAGGGCAGAAGTTCCCCACTGGGCTCCTGAAAAAGCAAAAGATAGAGAATATCAAACATGGATTATCAATGATCTTCCTTACTGAATTTTATTTTAAAATGATGGTCTGGCCATTAGAGATCAAATTCTGAGACTTACAAAAACTAAACTAAAAATATAAACTGAAGAAACTAATAAAAATTTCTAGTTATGACTAATAGAAATGAATGGTGATATCCAATACCACAAGAAGCAATGAGGTTTTTAAAAAATGTTTATTTATTTATTTTGAGACGGAGAAAAAAAAAGAGAGAGAGAGAGAAAGTGCCCGTGTGCAAGTAGTGGAAGGGCAGAGAGAGAGAGAGAGACAGACAGACAGAATCTCAAGCAGGCTTCTTGGTGTCAGTGCAGACAGAGCCCCACATGGGCTTGAACTCATGAACTGTGAAATCATGACCTGAGCTGAAGTCCAGAATTGGATGCTTAACCGAGTCACCCAGGTGCCCAGTGATGAGTTTTTACATTTCAAAAATGGTATTTCTATGAAAATATTGTTTTTTTTTAAATGTGTGGTTTTCTTTAATGCACTTATGTTAAATGGTATACAAATTATCATGGTTTTCAAGCTGAAGTTGATAAGGAAGAGGGAAATGTATCAATTTGCTGCTATTCTAGAGAAAAAACACAGAATTAAGAAATTTTGAATGACGTGAAAAACATAGGTGATTTTTGTGTGTTCTCAGTGCAAAGAGATACCTTGACAAAAATGACTTTGTTAGTTCTCTCCCGCTGTGTGTAAATCAAGGGGAAAATTAGGGATTCCAAAGAAATGAATTGAATTATATTAACAAGATATCTGAAGAGGGAAACGAAAGAAATCTGAGATACTGTATTCAGATATAAGCATAAGAGAATACAGTGCAGTGATTTTAATTCCAAGCTAACTGGGATGAGTCTTAAATAAACACAATTGAGATAAATATATAATACGTGGGTAAAAATTGAACTGTGCTTGCCTATGATGTTTACCACATTATTTTGAGGCACTTTGTTGACAAAACAATCCTCACTGTGTGCCAGACACAGTTCTAAATATTGGGAATAGTGTGGTCAAGGAAACACACTAATTTCCTGCCCTCGTGAAGCTTATAGTCCTGATATGAGCAGTTGACAGCTAGGCGGTAAGTTCCTGTTAATAGGCTAGTGAGGGGCTTCTGAGCTCTCTGTTAGGAAATTACTGGCTCGGTTCCCGCGCTAACAAATAATGCTGTTAATCCTTCTACCGAACATTTGCCATTCTTGATGAAGATTAATCTATTGCAGCATGTGTCTTTGAACCTTCTAGGTACTTTAAAACTCCAAGTCTCAGATGAAAACAAGAATCAAATCTTGAGCGTATTCTAAGTTCCTTATGGAAATGGTTTAGCCTACTGCCTGGATTTGGAATCGTATTAGGAATTTAACATTTCACAACAGAATGTCAATTCAGCTGTCTGGAGTATCTGAAATGTAAAACATATGGATCGTTTTATCAACAACACAAAATATTGGCATTTCAGACACTCATTAAAAATGTCAATCATAAATTAACTGTGATGCCAAAAACTTGCCTGAGACATCTGATATTTGAGAGATAGGATCTAAAAGATATATGAAGCATCCGTTTCTCTAGTCAGGCAATCAAGGAACTGCAGCTCAGATTTTGATTTAGTTTTCCAAATTACATGACTTGAAGGAACATACAGTTTTGCCCCTTCCCTTAGACCATTATGCCCATGTTTTCAGAGAATAAAATTTGATGGTTTAGTGATTGTGTTTATTTATTCATATATACATAGATTTATTGCCAACTATTATGCCAAGTATATAAAGGACATATGAGATAATAAACTTTTTTACATAACAAAAGTGTTGTAGCCAAGAGTCTTAGCTCAATTTACGTGCATTTAAATCCCTCTTTTCTTACTAATAAGTTACATCCTCTTAGGCAAATGTTATTAATTTTCAGAACATCAATATTCTTATTTGTGAAATAGGGATTAATAACATGTGCCTGCTTCATAGAGTTCTCACAATAATAAGAAAGGAAAAAAATATTATAAAGGCTTAGTACTGCACTTGATGACTGGTGGTAGCTATTATGATTATGATTATGGTCATTAACTTCTGATTGTCTTTAAGAATACTTTTTTTTTACTTTTTATTTTGGAATAATTATAAATGAACATGTAGGTTTAAAGTAAGTCAGAGCAGCTCCATATAAACTTTGCCCAGGTTTTTCCAATCTCAATATCTTGCATTAATTGTAGTGTAATATCTCACGTAGGAAATAGGCATTGTTACATCACTGACCTTATCTGAATTTCAGCAGTTCTATGAACATTCATTTGTGGGGGGGGGGGGTGTGAGTGTGTGGTGTGTATCCTGTTCAATTTTATCATCGATTTGTGTAACCATTACCATAGTCAACATACAAGATGGTTTCATCATATGGATTCTCCATACTCCCTTTTCCTGGTGACAGCTACCTCTCTCCCTCCCTCTGCCCCTTCTTAGTATCTGATAACCACTTATCTGTTCTCTATCTCTATAATTTTGTCATTTTAAGGATGTTATATGGATACAATCATACACAACTTTTTGAGTTTTTTTTTATTACTCAGCATAAGTCTTTAAAGATCCATTCAAATTTTCACATGTATGAATAGTTTGTTTCTTTTTAAGACTGAGTATTAATCCATGGCATGGATGAACCATGGTATATTTAACTACTTATCCATGGAAATAATTTAGTTGTTTCCATATTTGGACCAATAAAGATAACGTTGCAGTGGGCATCTATATACAGGTTTTTGGTTGCACATAAGTTTTCATTTCTCTGGAATAAATGCCCAAGAGTGTAACTGCTTGGTCATATGGTAAGCAAATGTTTAGTTTTTCAAGAAACTGTCATTCTTTTTTCCAGGAAAGATGTCCTATTTTACAGTCCCACCAATGGCGTATGAGAGATCTAGTTCTTGCAGATCCTTGATGACATATTATGTAATCACTATATTTTCTTTTAGTTATTGTTATTGTTGTGTAGTAAATACTATTGCAGTTTTAATTGGTGTTTTCCTCATGACTAACAATATTGAAAATATTCTCATATGCTTATGTGATATCTGTATACCGTCTCAAATAAAATAACTTTCTCTTCTGCCCTTTTTCTAATTGGATAATTTGAGTTTATGTTGTTTACTAGAAAGCTATTTACAATTTCTACATATAACTCTTATCTCTTATATGTGGCTTGCAATTTTTTGTTCTCAGTTTGTAGCTTGACTTTCACCCTCTTTACAGAATCTTTTATTTTTAATGAGGTCCAACTTATCATTTTTTTTCTTCTATGAATTATGCTTGTGGTAATAAGCTTAAGAAGTTGCCACGTACCCCTCGTCCCACATATTTATATGTTATGTATCTTTCTAAAATTTTTATAATTTTATGTTTTGCAAGTATGTCCATAATTCATTTTTAGTTAATATTTGTATTACAAGTATGATATTTAAATTGAGTTTCTTCCCTTCCTCCCTCCCTCCTTCCCTCTTTCCCTTCCTTCCTTACCCCCCTTCTTCCCTTCCTTCCTTCCTTCCTTCCTTCCTTCCTTCTTGCCTATGAATGTTCAATTCTTCAAGATCATTCATTGAAAATGCTGTATTTCTTCTATTGAATTGCTTTTACATTTTCATCAATCTCAGGCACATATTTGTGGATCTATATGGCAGTTCTCTACACTGTTTCTATGTGTCTTTCCTCCACCAGTACCAGACTGTCTTCATTA
Source organism: Panthera tigris (assembly GCF_018350195.1). Lineage (NCBI taxonomy): Eukaryota > Metazoa > Chordata > Mammalia > Carnivora > Felidae > Panthera > Panthera tigris. The sequence continues at coordinate 88,603,772 of NC_056663.1, forward strand.
CAGTCACTATATAGTAAGACCTAGTATCAAATAGAGTGATTCCTCACACTTCATTACCATTTGTCAAAAAAGAATTTTTTTTAACTCTTCTAGGTCTTGTGTGTTCCTACATAAACTTTTAGATAAGCTTGTCTAAGCTATAAAAATACTTGCTGGGATTTTGATAGGAATTGCATTAAACCTATAGGTTAATTTAGAAAGAATTAATACCTTTACTATGTTAAGTCTTCAAACCACAAATGTTTTCTTCCATATTTATTGAAGTCTTCTTTGATTTCTTTCCTCAGAATTTTGTCATTTTTAAGATACAAATCCTAGAACTATTTGTTATTTTTATATATAGGTATATCATTTTTTAAAGTAATAGCTTTACATTTTTAACTTTAGTTTGCAGATGTTTATTTTTAGTATGCAGAAATTTGCCTTCTCTTATATTGATCTTATATCCTACAGCCTTCCTGAACTCACTGCTTAATTCTAAGAGTTTTTCATAAAATATGGACAGTTTTATTTCTTTCTTACCAATCAATATGTCTTTTATTTCTTTTTGTTGCCTTAAAGTAGTAGCTAGAACTTTCAGCAGTGTGTCGAATAAGAATGTTTGAAGTGAATATCCTTGTTTTGTTTCTCAATACTGTGGGAAAGTATTCCATCTTTCACCATTAAGTGTGATATTAGGTGGAGATATTTTGTGGATACTTTTTAATCAAGTGGAGGAAGTATATTAGTTTTATAAAACTGCCATAACAAAATACCACAAACTGGATGGATTAAACAACAGAAATATATTTCCTTACACTTCTGGAGATTAGAAGTCCAAGATCAAAGCGGTCGTAGAGTTGCTTTCTTCTCAGGCCTCTGTCCTTGACTTGGAGATGGCGTCTTCTCTTTGTGTCTTTACATGGTCTTTCTTCTGTATTGTCTACATCCTCATCTCCTCTTCTTGTAAGCAATGAGCTCATTTAACTTAGCTATCTCTTCAAAGACCATATTCTAAAGAGTCACATTTTAAATTACTGAGGGCCAAGACTTCAACATATGAATGTGAGGGATGGGAGAAGAGACCCAATTCAGCCCATATCAGGAAATTCCTGCCAACTCCTTGTTTTTTGTAAGGGTTTACTATAAATGAGTGTTGAGTTTTGTCAAGTGCTTTTTTTCAGAATTGGTTGACATGATTATTTAATTTTCATTTCAAATCAATTAATGTTCTGGGTTACACTAAATTATTTTTTTAATATTGAACTAGCCTTGCATTCTTGGAATAAATCCCATTTGGTCATGGCATATAATTCTTTTCATATATTGCTAGAGTTAATTTGCTAATTTTTAAATGATTTTTATGCTTATTCATGTGTTTATTTATTTTTAATGTGTATTCATTTTTGAGAGAGAGAGAGAGACAGAGTGCGAGCAGGAGATGAGCAGAGTGAGAGGGAGACACAGAATCAGAAGAAGGCTCCAGGCTCTGAGTTGTCAGCATAGAGCCCAACACCAGGCTCGAGCTCACGAATGGTGAGGTTATGACCTGAGCTGAAGTCAGAAGCTTACATGACTGAGTCATCCAAGCGCCCGTATTTATTTTTGAGAGAGTCAGAGCTCAAGCTGGGGAGGGACAGAGAGAGAGGAACACGGAGGATACAAAGCAGGCTCCACGTTGTCAATGCGCAGACCCGATGCAAGGCTAAGGCTTGAATTCACCAACCTTCAGATCATGACCTGAGCCAAAGTCAGACACTTAACCAACCTTGCAACCCAGGCATCCCAATTTGCTAATTTTTAGTTGAGAAGTTTTACACCTAAGTTTAATGAGAGATATTGATCTGTAATTTTCTTTTTTTTTGTATTCTGTCTACTTTTGATATCAGAGTAAGAGTAGACTTATAGAATGAGTTGGGAAGATTCAGATTATCTATTTTCTATTCAGATTATCTATTCTATCTGGTTAGTTTTAGTAGTGTGTTATCCTGGGACAATTTCTTCTAAGTTGTATAATTTATGAGTGTAAAGTTATTCAGAATAAGTCATTATCCTTTTGATGTTGGCAGGGTCTATAATGGATATTCCTAGTGTTAATCTGAATATTGATAATTTTAGTCTTCTCTCTTTTTATCTGTGTCCATTTTCCTGAGGTTTTTAAAAATTTATTAAGTTTCTTTTTTTTTTTTTTTGAGAACAGCCTTCTGGTTTTATTGATTTTTCTATTGTTTCCTCTTTTCAGTTTTATAGACTTTTGCCTTAATCTTTATTATTTCTTTCATTTAACTTTCTCTGTATTTATTTTACACTAAAAATATTCTCTTTTAAGTAAATAATTAAAGTAAAAATAATATGGATTGTTGATGTGACACTTTGCTTCTAATGTAAGCATTTAGTGCTGTAAATTTCCCTCTTAGCACTGTTAGTTGTTAGTTGAATATTAATATATTTTGATATCTTGTATTTTCATTTTTATTCAGTTCTTTATGTTTTATTAAAACTTTCTTTTGACACTTTCTCTTGGAACTAGAAATTAATTAGAAGTGTGTTAATCATTTTCATGTAGAGATTTGCTCTTGTCTTTCAGTTATTGATTTCTAGTTTAATTTCATTATATTCAGAGAACATAAACTGCATAATTTTAGTTCTTTAAGTTTGTTAATTTGATTTATAACCCATAATATAGTCTATCATGGTGAATATTCTCTTGAAAAAATCAGGATTCTGTGGTGTTGACTGGTGTGTTCTGTATTCCAATTAACTCTTAGTATTGGCTTGTATAATCAGTTTCTTCTTATCCCTATTTTTTTTTTTAGTAGTACTATCAGTTGCCAAGAGGGGGGATGTTCTAGTCCCTAACTGTAATTGTGGGTTTGTTTACTTCTCTTTTCAAGGCTATAAGTTTATGTAGTATGTATTTTTAGGCTCTGTTGTTTGGTGCATACACAATTTAATATTGTTATGTCATATGATTGAAAATTTTATCGTTATAAAGTGCATTTTAATGGGAATTATTAATTAATTTCCTTGTATATATTTTAAGGAATCTTCGGGGAGGTAATCTACACACATTAATAATTATTTAGGGAAACCTCAAATCTCAATGCAATAAAAAGACACATTATTTAATCTTAGCCAAAGTAACTGGAAATACCTTTCATAGTGTGGCATAATAAGACCAAAAAAGAGACTCTTAGCCTATTGCAAAAAATTTTATATACTAAGTATGTAATTTTTTAATTCATATACATTATCAGTGATGTGTGTGTGTGTGTGTGTGTGTGTTTTGTTGTATATGTATACATGTTAAGCAGTTATTGAATAAGAAAGAACTACCTTCTATGCACACAGAAAATGATAGGCACACTTGCAATGTGATTGTGAATATTCTCTAACAGTTCTTTTCAACTAAGTTATCAGTAAACTCCTTGGTCATACATGGCAAGAGATAAACAAAAGACAAAACTGTTCTGGTATGGTCTGGTCTCTTATATTCCCCCTGCACCCAGTTTTATTGAGGTATAATTGATATATAGTACTGTGTAAGTTTAAGATGTACAGCATAATGATTTTGACTTACATACCAATGTGAAATAGCTACTACAATGAGTCTGGTTAGCATCATTTCCTACAGATACAAAAAAAGAAGAAGAAAGAGCAAAATGTCTTTTTCTCCTTGTATTGAGAACTCTTAGAATATACTCTCTTAACAACTTCTATATATATCATACTCAGTCTTTCATTTTTATGTTTCATGCTGCTGTTGAGTAATCAGTTAATGTCTGTAATAATTTTACATTGTCCGTTATTATCAAATTTAGTTCCAGCTTTACATATTTTTTCCACTAATGGTTGCAAAAGAAAAAAAAAAAAGAAAACTAGTGTAAATAAAATATTAAGGGTTAGCCCTATTGTTTCTAGGTTTAATTTTTAATGGCACGTGTGTCACAATGATAAGAAAAGAAGTTTTGTTACATGTTATAAAATGAAACTAGTTGCAATAAGAAAAATGTAGTGATTCTGTCAAAAATCATGTGTGAGTTTTGGACTATCCTCCCTTTTTAGTAGAATCTTTTACAAATTCTGTGTTTTATGTTTGTTTTTGTTTCAATTTTTAGAAACTTTTTACTTATTTATTTTGAGAAGTAGAGATAGAGAAAGAAGGAGGAGCAGAGAGAGAGGGAGAGAGAATTCCAAGCAGACTCCATACTGTCAGTGCAGAGCCTGACACGGGTTCGATCTCATAAATCATGAGATCATGATCTGAGCTGAGACTAAGAGCCTGGTGCTTAACAGACTGGGCCACCCAGGCGTCTTCTTTATTTCAGTTTTAAAAACAAGTTGTCTAATATAATTTGCAGATTTTCAGTGGCATCCTCACAAACCTGAGAATGCGTCAAGTGACTGTATTGGTGATTATGTTGATCACAAAGAAGTGAAAGAAAACACGTAAGCCTCAGGGCTACTTCAGATTATCTTGATTCGATACAGAGACAAATAAATGGCTGGATGGTATAGAATCAGATGACGATCAGGACCAACACTCTCCTACTGAGTTCTTATCAGGAATTGAGTGTGAATGTGTATGTGCGTGAGCCACCATGCCCATAATTTAAACACTTTGTTTTAAAATAGTGAGACTTGTTGCTACAGTGGCCCTCCATCCTCCTCTTTTCACACCTCTTTTCTTACTTAGGTGATTTGGCGTGGCTTTTATGAGTTGTACAGAATCTGTTTCATAGAGTTATTTGAAACCATGCTACCCTGTGCTTGACTTTTTGTCAGTCCATAGATAGCGTGTTTGCTTGAGATGTTCAATAAATACTTGGTAGCTATGGTAGTTTAAATTTTTAATCTATCCCTATATTTGTATGCATATCTCTGTCAGTCTCAGAGTGGGGGGTTGTGTGGCAACAACTGAAAGGGAAAGAAATGCAGTTCTTATTTTCAGAATTGTTTGTACCTAGGACAAAATTTCTAAGGGCGCTATGGCTTAGGTCAAAACCTCTTGGACTGTAGAAACTGGAAATTAAAATAATGCTGTGTAATACTTCTTACAGAGTTTATAATGATTGTTAAACACTTTGGACAATCAGAAAAAGAAAAAACAAAATGACACTATGATTTGTGGTTATCTGTAGCACCAGTTTCCCACAGACACGTACTAATAGTCAGGAGTAAGGTATGAATAACAGATCTTGCATAGTTAACTCAGTGTCAGAAACTAACCCTCAAATTTGCTATTAACACCTATTGTTGACTCACTAAATCTTGTTCATTGATTGACAGATTTTGTAGGAGGTGTGAAGGTGAACAAAGTTTATTAGTTATTATTACATGAGAAATGACCCCAAAATGCAAAGGCTTCAATAACTGAGTATTCATTATTTCACAGTTTCTGTAAGGAATCTGGATATGACTTATCTGGGTCCTCTGCTTCAAGGGCTCCCAGAAGCCTGCAGTCATGGCATAGGACGGGGCTATAGTCTCATCTGAAAATATGATTGGGAGAAGACCTGCTTCAGTCTTGGGATTCAATGTCTTACTAGCTGTTGGTTCAAGGTCTGTATTAGTTCCTTGTCATGAAGTCCTCTCTATAGCATGGATGAAAATATAGCAACTGGATTTCTTCTGAGTGAGTGAGCAAGAGAGCAAGGCTGAAGTCCTTAGTTTACAATCTAATCTTGGAGATGCTATTTCTTCTTCTATTCTTCTATTTTTTCAGATTTTTTTCTTCTACTTGCTACTACTAGTAAAGGTATTATTACTTTTAGTGCATACAAATTATTTCCCTTGAAAACCCATAGAATTTTTTTTCTCTCACATTGTGTTTGAAGAAAATACATTTAGGGGAGCCTGGGTTTCTCAGGAAGTTGGGTGTCTGACTTCTGCTCAGGTCATGATCTCTCAGTTTGTGTGTTCAAGCTCCACACCGGGCTCCCTGCTGTCAGCACAGAGCCTGCTTCAGATCCTCTGTGCCCCTCTATCTCTGCTCCTCTCCCACTAGTTCTCTCTCTCAATCTCTCTCTCTCTCTCTCTCTCTCTCTCAAAATAAATAAATAAACATAAAAAAGAAAATACATGTAAATGAAAAGGAGAATATGCATACCCTTGAGATGATCCTGTTTTGTCAATGTAAGCAGCTAGGGTGTGGGTGGGAAACTAAACATATAAAAGGAGACAATTTTAATGGTACAGATACACATTCTCACTTTCAAACTTGCCATTTCATTTAAATATTTTAAAATATCAGCAGATCCCGTCAGCATGTAAAACTATATCTAAAATTCAATAAAAGACAACCAAACTTCGAATTTCTGATTTTTTCATAATTTTGATAGCATTGATTTTCTAACATTGGGGTAATAGATATCCAGTTATCACGTTTTGTCTTTATAACAAATTGTTGACCAAAGAGAAGTTAACATTAGATCAAAAAAGATAAAATAGCTTTGCATAAAATGATAAGAGATTATCCCCTTGATAAAAATCACATTTACACACTTCAGAGAATCAAGGTGATGTTTTGACTAGTCTTTTGTTTTGTTGTAGTTGACTATTAGTTCTTAGATAAAGCATAACATTTTCCCTTGAAAGGACCACTGGTTTTAATTTAGTTAATTGGAATGTCAATTTACTTTATTATCAAAATAATTTGATCATTATCCACTAAGATGACTATAATTAAAAATATCAGCTGGTTGTGATACCTTCTTTCTTTCTATAATTTCAGATTTTAGAATTCAATATTACATCATATTGATTTTTTGGTAAAATCTCTTATTGTTGCTGTATGCAATATTGAACCATTGAATCCCTTCCCTGTTGTGGAATTAGATGTGTAACCATTGTCTCATAATGAATATGCTGTCTAACAATGGACTCCGTTATAAACACAACAATAACATTTTGAATTTCATCATTATGAAAGATTAGAAACGTACAATTTAATTCCCAGGGTTTTAGCGTTAATGCGATACTAGCTAAAATATTTACATTTTCAGTGCCAGTTTAATTAAGCATATTCATTGTCTTGAATCAAAACATAATTTGCACTGGGTTTAAATATTTCAGCATTATGTTTGTACAGAGTTTGAACACTGTCACAGAGGGTCTTTAGAGTTAATTTTAAACTCCAGCAAATGAGTCATTTTAAGCTAACCCAAGCTTCTCGGTGCATTGCAATACAGCTTTACACTTCCTGACAAATTGAATTCCAGCCAGGTGTCAGTCTTTAGAATCCCCAAGGTTTATCTCTGCCCTTTCTGCTCTGACATATGCTTTTGACATACCCAGAAAATTGTGTGATAGAAACCTGTGGAGTAGTAATACCCTCTGCAGCAGGGGTCAGCTGTAAAGAACCATTAATGAGGCCTCCCATAAACAAACTGTTCTGAACAGTGACAATGGCAGAGGAAACAAAAAGATACGATCCTACTATTACATATTGCATACAGTGAAAGTCTCTATTATAACCCAGTCTTTAGATTGTTTTTCCAAAAAGTGAAAGCAAGCTGACTTTTTTTTGGGTCTAGATCTCCCATGAAAAAAATTATTGAACCTTACTTGAATTTTTATTTTTTCCTCTCACTTTGAGAACTGTCCAATATTTACTTTATTGATGCTTCACAAGGGATATATCATCTATTTTGTCTTCATTAAAAAAAAAAAAAACTACATATGTCACTCGTGAAAACATGTACCCAAAACACTTGAAACTGAAATCAATTACTATTTATATAATTTGTAATATACAGTTCTTTGTGGATGCCACCCTGTAGGATAATCTGGAGTGAGAACAACAAGGAACAGGAAAGGGCATAACCTCATGCAATAAGCAAAAATGATCAAGTAAAAATGAGGTTGGATGTCCAGCCTATACATTTTTCTTAAAGTGGGGCACCTGGGTGGCTCAGTTGGTTAAGCATCTGACTCTTGGTTTCGGCTCAAGTCGTGATCTCATGGTTTTATGATTTCAAGCCCTACATTGGGCCCTGTGCTGACAGTACAGAGCCTGCCTGGGATTCTGTCTCTCATCCTCTCTCTGCTTCTCCCCAAGTCATGCTGTCTCTGTCTCTCTCAAAATAAATAAGTAAAACCTTTAAAAAATTGTTTTTCTTAAAGTGAAATCTGTTGAGAATGTGGGCTTTATCGCAAGAGAAGTCCTAAGATCATATTATTCAAATTAATTTGTGAAGAAATAAACAGAACATCCTGGTACATAAAGCAGGAAAACATGGGCTGGGACTAGACTACCCAGATTATCATCTAGTGGTTGTCTACTAACTTCATTTGTTTAGATGTGATATTTGATGATTATTTCTCAATAGTCTAGTTTTTGACATTTAATGTTTTATTTATTTATATTACATGTAAGTGCCCTTCAGATAATGCTCTCATTAATATACATCACATAGTCATTTTAGTGTTCAGTTTGGACTGAGTGAATAAGTATAAAGAATTTGAAAACATTTAGCATGCTGTAATATGCTTCACATTTCTTGACCCTGACATAATTTTTCTCAGGTTTTTTGGGTAAAGATAGTGCATATGTACATTTTTAAAAAGCACATCATATATGAAGACCCATTTGAGTTATTACATTAATATTAAAACTAATTATGAAAAAATGCCTCTTATGGTTTTTGGGTTTTTTGTGTGTGAAATATACTTAAAAGAACTATAGTCATGTATATGTATAACCTCCTTATGTTTTATTCAGTGACCCCAAATCTGAATGAATGAAATAAAATAGAGGATTAGTGCCTAAGCCCCCACATAATGAAGTGTTGACCTGTGGAGTAGAACTTCTCAAAGACTCTTCACTCTTCCTCCTTCCCACACCACAGTTCTCCTTGCCCACTCTAATATACCTTTTTGTCTAGTCTAATCTTAAATTCATAGACTCTGGATAAAAAGAATCTTCATTTGCAGACATCCTTTTTCTGCATCCTATGTGTAAGATGATAATACTCATGAGCCTGGGAAGCTATATCAATGTGACAAGTGTGTGTGTGTGTGTGTGTGTGTGTGTGTGTGTGTGAACGCTATCATTCCAACTGCATTGTAAGTGACTTAAATATAGGAACAATGCCTTAGAAATTTCTCCCTCAGGGAAAACATCACATTATTATTTGTAATTTTTACAATTCCTCAGTAGGTTACAACGGTCTCACTTACTTTGGTTAGATTGGTTTTGAATAGATGTGGTACAATCTTGGCCTTTTTCTAAGTTTCTCTGTTTACCAGTAACAGCAGCTATTGGATAACTGAATAAGATTAGAAATATCATCTGATGATATGACACAATTTTTCTCTGACAAACACAGAGATGTTTGTGTGCTTGATGAAAAACTAAGCCCAAGTGTCGTGTCAACTATGGTGGCCCATATATCTTGAATTTTCTCTTCCAATTAATTCTCTATCTCTACAATTAATGTGCCGTGGAATAAAAGGAAAAGAAATTATCACTTTATTATTCTCATGTGTATTATTTACTCCGAGTATTTCTATAAACAAGGTGGCAGATAAAATTAAGTAACTTTGAGAAGATTTCCATTAAAGGATATATTGGGTTTCTAGGAGTCTAATGGAAAAAGTTAAAGTTAGCCAGTCACTTGAAGACAGGCACTAGATAACATAGAAAAAAGGTTATTTTTACTGCAGGCTGTAACAACTACCTGCATCAGGTTAGGCAATGTGTGCCTGTGTGCCATCAGGATCTTAACTCATGTAGAATTAAAATATATCCGTTGGAAGGGAAGGTAAAAGTCAATGGAATTTTGTCTCCATATTTCAATCAAGCAGTGGAGTCATGGGGAAATTTGAAATAACTTTAAACTCAAGATTAAGTTAAAGACTTAGGAAAACTGTGTGTGAAAAGTAAGGCTATAAATTATACTTTGGGAATTTTCTTACCTGGTGGATATTCTTTTAATTTTATTTAAAAGGTTTTATTTTACAATTATGAAAAGAAAATGGACTTAACTAGGTAGTACTCTTGACCACTTTCAGTCCTCTTTCTTCCTCCTTCACTCACCCTTCCTTCCTTCCTTCCTTCCTTCCTTCCTTCCTCCCTCCCTCCCTCCCTCCCTCCCTCCCTCCTTCCCTCCCTTCCTTCCTTCTTGGCCTCAACAAATAATACAAAGTAGCTTTTATGTGCCAGGTGATTGCCATGAAAACACTGAAACATTTAGCATGGATGAAACCCAACTCCTTCCCTCAATGGACTACATTTCCATAAAGAGGGACAGAAATATGCATGGTTGTGCAGTTAAGCATTGATGTTCTTGACTCTTTTCCACTGACAGTCTCTCAAGTGTCTCTCAAGTGTCTTTCTGGAGTCTTCAAATGCACTCCATTAATAAACTTCCAAAAATATCAAACCTAAGAAAGAAGTCTTAAAAGGTAAAGAAGATTAGATGGATGCATCTGGTGGTATTTTGAAAACCATTGGCTGGCCAAGACTTAATTATTTTCTAGTTTTATTGAGAAATTGACATATATTACTGTATGTTTAAGGTATACAATATAGTATGACTTACATATACTATGAAATGATTACAACCACAACAGGTTTAGTTAATATCCATCATCTTGTATAGATACAATGGAAAAAAAAAAGAAAAAAACAATTTATCGTGATGAGAGCTCTTAGGATTTACTCTCTTAATTACTTCCCTATATATTATAGAGCAGTGTTAACTATAGGCATCAGATTGTACATTAAATTCCTAGTATTTATTTGTCTTAAAATGGAAATTTGTGTTTTTAACTCCTTCCCTCCATTTCCTCTTCCCTGCCACTCCCTACCTCTGCTTTCTCTACTGTTTCTTCCTTCCTTCCTTCCTTCCTTCCTTCCTTCCTTCCTTCCTTCCTTCCCTCTGGCCTTTCTTTCTTTCTTTCTTTCTTTCTTTGATTCTACATATAAGTGAGGTCATACAGAATTTGTCTTCCTCTATCTGACTTATTTCACTTAGCATAATACCTTCAAGGTCTATCTGTGTTGTTGAAAATCATAGGGTTTTTTTCATTTTTTTTTTTAGTGTCTGAATAATGTTCCATTACATACACATACACCATAGCTTCTTTACACATTCATCTATCAGCAGGCACTTGGGTTGTTTTCATATCTTGGTTTTTGTAAATAATTCTGCTATGGACTTGAGGGTGCAAATATCTTTTTGATTTAGTGTTTTCATTTCCTTTGGATCCATTCCCAGAAGTAGAATTGCTGGATCATATGGTAGTTATATTTTTAATTTTTTGAGGAACATCCATACTGTTTTCCATAGTAGCTGCACCAATTTATAATCCCCTCAACAGTCACAAAGTGTCCCTTTTCTCCACATGCATGCCAGCACTTTTATTTCTTTGTCTTTTTGATAATGGCCATTCCAACATACAAGAGGTGATAACTCATTGGTTTTAACTTGCATTTCTCTAATGACTAGTGATATTGAGCTTTTCATGTACCTACTGAACATTTCTATATCTTCAGGAAAATGTCTGTTCAGGTCATTAGCCCATGTTTTAAGTAGATTACTTGTTTGTTTGTTTTTTCTTGTTTGTTTTGTTTTGTTTTATGATATTGAGTTGTATGCCTTTTTGATATATTTTCGATATTAACCCCTTATCGATATACGGCTGACAAACATTTGTCCCATTGCATAGGTTCTCTTTTTACTTCATTGATGATTTCTTTGCTGTGTAGAAGCTTTTGTTTTAGTCCCACTTGTTTTATTTTGGCTTTTGTTGCTTTTACTGTAGATGTGATTAAAAAGAAATCATTACTAAGACCCATGGCAAGGAGGTTTTTTCTTATGTTTTCTTTTAGGAGTTTTATAGTTTCAGGTATTACATTTAAGTGTTTAATCTCTTTCATTTTAATTTTTGTGAGTGGTGTAAAATCCCAAACCTTATTATTAAGTATTGGAATAGCTTTTTTTTTTTAATTTTTTTAACGTTTATTTATTTTTGAGACAGAAACAGAGCATGAACAGGGGAGGAGCAGAGAGAGAGGGAGACACAGAATCTGAAACAGGCTCCAGGCTCTGAGCTGTCAGCACAGAGCCTGATGCGGGGCTCGAACTCACGGACCGTGAGATCATGACGTGAGCCGAAGTTGGACGCTTAACCGACCAAGCCACCCAGGCGCCCCTGGAATAGCTTTTAAATAAATGTGGCAAGCACAGGGGTCATCAAACACAACACACACAGGAGTCACTTCTGTGGTTCTTTATCTTTTTGTTTGTTTTTCATCACACTTTGCTAACATGACTCTTCTCCTCTGAACATTTGTGTATAGACATTCACCAAATTTCAGGTCTTCAACATGTTCTCTATATGAACAGAAGTAAATAAAAGTTATAATGGCATGAAATATATGGAGATTGGTAGAATAATAATGAGACAGAAGGAGATACTGGTATTATTATCCACTGTGTAGGATGATTAAATTATATTTAAGATATTTATAACATTTAGAAGACTGATTAAAATTTATTTCTCTTTATCCTACATTGACGTTATAGTATTCAGTTATAATTTTGCTTCCACATATATAGTGGAATCAACATTAAAAGAATCTGTTTAATTGCTTATGTACTTGCATTTTCTGATAGTTGTCAAAGCACAAAATCCCTCAGTTAATACAGCATAGAACTAATAAAGAAAAACACAGATTGATTCAATTATTTGCTGTTTTGCTTTGCATTAGTCCACTATCTCCCTATATGTCTATATTTGTACTTATACTCCTTTATAGTCATGAATTGAAATGTTTTTGAGAAGTCTATAGACAATGCATTAGTATTTGAACTGCAACCAATTTAGGAAATGCACTACATTCAATTTAGTCTGACATGATTCTGAGAGGACATATCTCACAAGATTTAAGAATTTTATTCTCTTTGACATTAAGTAGAACCTCTCATTCAGAGTTTGTAAAATTACAATCCAAACAAATAACCTAATATTTTTATTCATTTTACACAGTATGGTTTGAATTATACTAAGCACTCTCTACCCTGTCAGAAATAAGAAAGGCTGCCCATCTTTCCTCCTTGAGTTGCAGATCCAATGGTAAAGCAAGAAAAGCTTCCAAAGGGAAACACTTTCTTCTCTGATAACTGCTCCAACGATGTACTCTGGGGAAAGTGGCAAGTGAAGTTCTCCGTGGTTCTTTCTTTAGCAATGACAGGTCCCAGGGTTTCAGATTTGGGTCATGATGAGTTAACCTAAATTTTGAAGAAATGGCAAGAACCTGAAAATCATGAATATATTTTGGGGCACCTGGGTGTCTGTCGGGTAAACATTCAACTCTTGGTTTCAATTCATGTCATGTTCTCACTGTGAGTTTGAGCCCTGCATCAAACTCTGTGCTGATGTGGGGAGGCTGCTTGGGATTCTCTCTCTCCCTCTCTCTTTCTGCCTCTCCCCTGTTTTCTCTCTCTCTCTCAAAATAAATAAAAAAAATGTTTTTTAATTAAAAAAAATCCATGAATACATTTTAATTCTGTGGGCTCTTTTCTGATTATTTATTCTAAAACTGAATTGAAAATAAGTGAAATATTTTATATTGTGTGAAGATGGATGTAAATTGGCACAGCCAGTATGGAAAATAGTACGGAAGTTTACCCAAATTTAAAATAACCTACTGTATGATCCAGTAATCCCACTTCTGGGCATATATACAAAGGGAATGAAAACAGAGTATCAGAAAGATATCAGTACTCTCATGTTTATCTCAGCATATTTGCAAAAGCCAAGAAATAGAAATAAGCTAAATGCCCATTAATGGAATAATCGATAAAAACGATGTGAATACACACACACACACACACACACACATACACACAGACACACAATGGAATATTATTCAGTCATGAGGAAGAAGGGTATTCTACCATTTGTGACAACGGATGAATCCTAAGGACATTACATGAAGTGAAATAAACCAGAGAAAGATAAATACTTCATGGTATTATATATGGAATTAAAAAAAAAAAGTTAAACTCATAGAAACAGAGAATAGAAAGTGGTTGTCAGGCTGGGGAGGGTGATAAGAGAAATATAAGTTGGTAAAAGGATACAAACTTTCAGCTACAAGATGAATGAGATCTAAAGATCTACTGTAAAGCATGGTGACTACAGTTGATAACATTATATCATTGACATTTGCTAAGAGAGCAGAACATAAATGTTTTCAGGAAAAAGAAAGAAAAGATAGGTGACGTGACAGATAAGTTAATTAACCAGATCATGGGAATCCTTTCATAATGTATATGGATACCAAATTACCATAATGTACACTTTAAATATCATACAATTTTATTGATCAAATTTGTTTCAACAAGCTGAAAAAAAAGTTTTACGATACCATTTCCCATTATTTATATTAAAAATCTTAAATTATGTACCCAAAATTAATGCTGCATTATAACTGAAATAAAATGTTTGCAGAGAGTTTCTAATACAATGAAACATGCTTATGTTAGATTAGATTAGATCCATTAATTAGCATGAAAATTCCAAAACAGAATTTCTTAGAGGCACCTGGGTGGGTCAATTGGTTAAGCCTCTGACTCTTGATTTTGGCTCAGGTCATGATCTCACAGTTCCTGAGATCAAGACCTTCATTGGGCTTTATGCTGAGTATAGAGTCCACTTGAGATTCTCTCTCTCTCTCTCTCTCTCTCTCTCTCTCTCAATCTGTGTGTGTGTGTGTGTGTGTGTGTGTGTGTACCTCTACCTCTTTCTCTTTCTCCCTCTTTCTCAAAAATAAATAAATAAACTTTTAAAAAAGAATATTTTAAAAATACAATTGCTTTCTTAAAGCAACAATAAATATTGACATTTACTTTCTGCTTAATATAAAACAACAAAAATGTTCTCTGGACAATTTACATTTTGTTTACTGAATCATAACCAAGAAGGGTTACTTTCCAACGAATCTTTTCCACTGTTATTTTAGGAGAAATTCAGATACAGGTAGTGTTTAAAAAGGTAATCCTAAGGGGTGATACCCAAATTTCTTCTGGCCCTCAGAATGTCATCATGAATGAAATTATTTCCTGAATTCTAGGTTTAAAAAAATGTTTAAGCTGTTATAAGAAGTAGAGCATGTTTAAATCAATATTGTATATAAAAATGGAAAACAGGGGCACCTGGGTGGCTCAGTCGGTTGAGCGTCCGACTTCGGCTCAGGTCATGATCTCACGTTCCGTGAGATCGAGCCCCGCAGCGGGCTCTGTGCTGACAGCTCAGAGCCTGGAGCCTGTTTCAGATTCTGTGTCTCCCTCTCTCTCTGACCCTCCCCCATTTATACTCTGTCTCTCTCTGTATCAAAAATAAATAAACATTAAAAAAAATTTTAAAAAAATTAAAAAAAATGGAAAACATAGGTGTTATGTTTGTTTGAGGAGATTTGGTTTAGAATATGGATATATATGAAAAGAGTTAAGAGATTATAGAAGAGATAATGAGAAAGAGACAGAGAACATGAGAAAGAAGGACAAAGAAGAGAAGGAAAAAAATATATATAGCAACATTAAAAAGAAAAAGAAATAATGTGGTTCTTATCAAAGGTTTAAGTACCATGCAGAGCATGAAACATATTTTGGGAAATTGTGGGAGTTTGCTTTGTTAAAGGAAAATTAAATTTTAAGCAAGTGTTCAAAAAAATCTTTCTGATGAGGCAATCTATTTGATTAAGGATTCAGGGGTAGAAACATTAAAGCTAGGTGGTTCAAAGCACTCGGGCTATCTCAGAGTGGCTTTGCTCTGAAAGCAAGCACAGAAATTATTTGATGCACCCTTTCCTTCTCCAATGTCTACAATTTGCGTTTCAAATAAAAGTCAGGAAACACATCAAGATCTTTTTGTGGAACAACATGTGGAATACCAATTATGCTAGCTTAATTTTTTCAAATGCCTGATTACTATTTTCTCCTCCATTTTTATGTTTCCGATTATCTTAACAGAATGGAGAGTCTCTATTTGTTAAAAAAAACGTGAAGAGCTTGTTTGCATGTGACAAATTTCAAAAGAAGAAGAATCTGTCAAAGGACTGCATTATCACACAATCAGGGAGTGGGATGATACAGCATAAATTCATCAGCATAATTCACCGCCAGTGTATAATAGGATAGCATCTTCAAAACTGCACACACTGCTAAGCTTTTCTGACAAAAAATATGGAGTTATAGATGAACAAATGGCTACTTTCTCAGCAACTCTGTAAGATACTTAGGTGCTAATGTTTGTAAATGAAAGAAGTTTAAATGCCACAGCTATTTTAGGGGCATTGCTGTTCAAAAAAAGCCAGTGTATTCGTAGCATTTACATGACTCACTTTTAATATAGCTAGTAATGATCCAAGACTTACTTTGGGGTTTTCCTTTTTAAAAATCAGTTTATATTTTGACTTTCTAAAATGAAATGCTTTGTTTCTGGGAGTCCCAGAAAATACATTCTTTTTGTTACTGTAAAAGCATGGAATACTTGAACATTGATCAAGGTGTCAGTGATGTTTTTCCCTTAGAAACAAACTAAAAAATGTATTACATTATCACCAGGTAAAACCCCCCAAAAATATCAGTATTGTTTGGTTTACAATAAGTACAGGGATCAAAATAAAATGTCATCAAAGTGTTGTTTTAAATTAATGCACAAGTATTTATTATAATCCTCATTTTAGAATGTGAAGACTGCATTGTGACCTAAGGTGGGACTTTTATTAGTCTTTGTATTTTTTTTTTTTTTTTAATAAGAAATTGCAACATCTTGTAGGTGCTTAAGCCAGTAGGTGGCAGCATAGCTCTTTGGTTGCTCAGAAGAAGGCTCTCAAATTTAAAGTGCTTTTAAGAATTCTCCTTTCTGGTGATTCAAAAAAAAGTTTTTCTCTATGTTTCTTTTATTTTAACACCATATTCATGCATGGGTATATAATATTTAGGGATAAGTTTCATAGAATAGTAGCAATCTGCCTTTTCAAATAGATTCTGTAATATATATGCTGTATTTACAATATAATTTTTATCTTTAAGTTATATTTTAGAGCATAAAGGGACACTTCTAAATCCTCTGCTTCACCGTTATCATTTTATAGATTAAAAAACATATACTCCTAGAAATATGAAGTGATGTGCCCAAGCCCAACCACAGGTAATTTCAGAAATCAATCCATCTTCCTTTCTCAGTAAAAACTGATCTGGAAAAAATTTCCTTTTGCACAAGGATTGAAGTCCGAACTAGAGAATATAGAAAACTACTCTTATTTTGTTTATATTGAAAATATTTCGCTCTTGTTCTTTTTCTTTTCTTTTCTGTGTGTGTGTGTGTGTGTGTGTGCGCGCCCGCGCGCGCGCGCGCCCGCTGGGGGCGGGGGGTTTAGAACTGTATGGAAAGACAATATTAAATGACAGTATTTTTATCTGGCCACCAACACTCTTTACCTAATAACAATATTAGATTAGGTGCCTCGTCAACACCAGCTGATAAAAAAAATTTAAATAATGACGTCATCTTGGTAACCACTTGTTTCCAATCTTTCAGAAGTTTTATGGTTGTTCTTCAGAAGATATCCAAGTCAAAGTCAAAGCCTAAGCTTGTCACAGTGGGCAAGCAAGGAGGCCCTACACAAACTGTCCCTCCCTTTTCTGGACTCCCCTCTTTGTGGCTCCCTCTGGTGCTCATACACTCCCTATACACAGACTTGGGCCTTTCCAAGAGGCTGCTGAACATGTCACTGCAACACTGTGGCCACAGATTTTTCAAGGATTGCTCGCTTGTCTTCTTTAGGTCTCTGCCCAGTTGTCACCATTGCAGTGAAAGTACATGGAGTTTCTGATCATCTTAAATAAAATTGCAACAACTGCCCCCTTGTCATTTATTCTATTCCTATTCACTGATTTATTCAATAGTTCTTTCACTACTTCAAGTTTGAGAACATTTTCTCCAAGCAACTGAAGATCCATGCAGTTATCAACATAAGCAAACAACATATTTTGTTTACTTGTATGTTTATTTATTAGTTAGTTTATCATCCTTTATCCCTCTAGAATGTAAGCATCAAGAGGCACCAGATTTGGGCTATATTATTTCCTTCTGTATCTCCAACACCCAGAACAGTTCCTGACAAATGGTAATAATTTCGTTAATCGAATGTTGATTTCAATCTTCACAGTAAAGCCTGTAGGGTCCTTTGAGGAAAGTTGTAAACAAAAGACAATGGTACTTTTTAAGGTCTGATTAGCACAGAGCTTATTTCCTTAATTGTTTGTAGTTTATACACAATATCATAAGCCTTGTTTTTCTTGAATTCCTACATCTTTGTTAGTAATTTAGAAATGGTGTAAGTAAAAATAAATGAAAACATTAATAGCATGTTATGCTTTCCAGATATTTGGTGTATTTCTTTTCCTTATTTAATTTCTTATTCTTCTTTTTCTCTTTTACAATATCTAATATAAAACTAATAGAGACTGACCTTAGAACTTTAATGATCTCAAGTTCAGAATCAGAAATATAAAATATATAATTTATTTATAATCTTGAGTCATAGTATTGACCTTGACAAATGTATTAATCAGCTACCCAGCCTGAGGTGAGCAACTCTGTAAGTTTTGTGCATCAACCGTTATATGACTAGAGTGTTGCTTGGCAGAAGAAGGCTTATTTCCATGTCTAATCACCTACCATTGGTACCTTGTGGCTTTGTGACTATAAACCACCTCACCTAAGTTACAAATTAGTGACAAGTGATGTCAGAAGAGATAATGCTAATGACATGTGTGGCATTTTTCTTGTTAAGTGAATATTGATCCAGGGATCTAACACTCAGTTTGAAGAGAAAATTTTATTACATGAAACACCATTTTATGAACACCACAGGCACCAGATCCTTTGCTTTGGAGTTTTCAAGACTCTCATAAATGTAAAATGCTATCAATTTATAGCAAGAAAATATATTAAGCAAGCCAAATCCATTCACATTAAACTCACACTACACTTAACTCATTTAAGTTCAAGGATATGAATTTTTTATTATGAAAGAATAAAACTTTATATTCCCACAAACTACCTATGAACACACTAATTGCTTCAATAATGGCTTGTTCTATCATGCTATCACCAGGAAAGAACTAATAAGAAAGAACTCTCATTGTCACAAACATAAAGTAAAATGTATATTTTCACGTAAATCATGAGCAAGTGATATTGCTAAAAATAAACTATTTTTCTTAAAAATAAGAAAATGAAAAAGTGGATCAATGAGATGAAAGGTGGTTTTATGTCCATTTGTAGCCATGGCCACCACCTTCAGAAAATAGTACAGAGGAATGGGAAATGAAGAGTTATCAAAATATCTAAAATCACTCTTGCCTTGAAATGAGATCTAGACACTATCTATATAGGAATGGAATTAGTCAGTAGTGTCTGGGAATGTAGAAGAAATATAGTGCAGAAACTAAAAATGGTAATAACATCAAAAATCCCATTTTTCTCTAAATTTGAAAAGTTAAAATGAATTCACAAAGAAAATACTTGCACTACAGAAGCATATAATTTACATAGGGGTGTTTATTATGTGAATGATCATATGGCATATTGTCCCTTTAAATGTTTTACAGGAAAGAAAGGTCTGGGTAAATTAGCCATATGATGAAGAAAATAAGCCAATAAGCCACCTGTAGGTTTGTTTGCACAACAATAGCATACACTTGCAGTTGATGCCTCTGAGTTTAGACATTGCAATCTGTAATACCTCTAGACATAAAATGAATATCCATCCATAGATAGACTCCCTCAGTTCCAGTGATGCAAATGAGCAGTGTTTCCTGGGCACAGAGCTTACATGGCACTGGGCCTCTGCACGAGAGCAAGCATACAGAGAACACGCCAGCATTTTTGAAAATTTGAAATGTGGCCCCTCGCATGAATATTACAAGTTTTCCTCATGGAGTAAAACGAATTTATGTATTTTTGGGGTTAAAACTTTAAAATAAAGTCTGTGATTATTCTATGTTAAACTTATTATTAGACATGGTATTCTTGAATAAATGCACATATAAAATTCATTAAAGAAGTGAATATCTTCACTAGCTGTCACAATTGACACTGTTACTGTCTATTTTTATGGAAGTATACACATAATGACAATGCCTGGAATCCCTCAGAACTTCATTTTGCACATTAGCTGAGAAATGTAGAACACAAGATGATGTGTGTTAGCCATAACATTTGTGTTTAAATGTATGTTGATTGCAAGGATGAATGGGAACAAGGATCAAGAAACACATGACTCATCATAAAAATGAACATTTTTATATCATATTTCCAAACTTAGTCTACCGTGCTGCTGAATTATATTCCATTCATACCAACATAGCCTTCATTTTTTATACTAATGACTTGTTTGTGTTTCTCTCTTTTCCATGTGGACTGTTGAGCCCCTTGGGCAATGAAAACTGAGGCTTTCTTTCATTTTTATACTTCGAGGAGTAAAGCTAGAGGCTGGCATAAGGTATCCAATAAATATTTATTAAATAGATTGTAAATATTACACAATTTTTCTTTTTAAAGCTTTTTAAGGTGTATAAATACTATATAATACTGTGTTATACTATAACCATTCACAAGCCATTTTAATTTATGTTACGCAGTTATAAACTTTTATAGAAACAATTCATATTTATTTGGCCTTTGCTTTCTTATTTCTCAACTCTATTTTTAATGACAATACACAAGAAAATGAAGTCATTTTCATCAAGCTATTATGCAATTTCAAAGGCCTTACACTGATTTTGATAAACATTTATGAGAAAAATATTAAAATACTAGGAACTATCTCAGTACATTGAAGAAAGTGATTTATAGTATCAAGTTTTACTCCTTTCTAAAAAATCTTTTCTGACCAGCAGGCAAAGACTTCTGATATCAGGTTTGGTCCTTTCTGATATGCTTCATATTTGAATCCAAATACATATTCACTTTTATATTGCTTGCCAAAAATAACACCAAGATAAAAATGATTTCCTTTCTCCATTTTTAATAGAGTCAGACCCTTTGTCATCATCTTTCTATATGTAATATCTAGAACACAAAAATCTGAGTGTGTAAATGATCACATTTCTTTGTTTTTTTATGTTTATTTTTTAATATGAAATTTATTGTCAAATTGGTTTCCATACAACACCCAGTGCTCATCCCAAAAGGTGCCCTCCTCAATACCCATCACCCACCCTCCCCTCCATCCCACCCCCCATTAACCCTCAGTTTATTCTCAGTTTTTAAGAGTCTCTTAAGGTTTGGCTCTCTCCCTCTCTAACTTTTTTTTTTTTTCCTTTTTCTCCACCATGGTCTTCTGTTAAGTTTCTCAGGATCCACGTAAGAGTGAAAACACATGGTGTCTTTCTCTGTATGACTTATTTCACTTACCATAACACTCTCCAGTTCCATCCACGTTGCTACAAAAGGCCATATTTCATTCTTTCTCATTGCCACGTAGTATTCCATTGTGTATATAAACCATAATTTCTTTATCCATTTATCAGTTGATGGACATTTAGGCTCTTTCCATAATTTGGCTATTGTTGAAAGTGCTGCTATAAACATTGGGGTACAATTGCCCCTATGCAACAGCACTCCTGTATCCCTTGGGTAAATTCCTAGCAGCGCTATTGCTGGGTGATAGGGTAGATCTATTTTTAATTTTCGAAGAACCTCCACACTGTTTTCCAGAGTGGCTGTACAAGTTTGCATTCCCACCAACAATGCAAGAGGGTTCCCATTTCTCCACATCCTCTCCAGCATCTATAGCCTCCTGATTTGTTCATTTTAGCCACTCTGACTGGCATGAGGTGGTATCACAGTGTGGTTTTGATTTGTATTTCCCTGATGAGGAGAGATGTTGAGCATCTTTTCATGTGCCTGTTGGCTATCTGGATGTCTTCTTTAGAGAAGTGTCTGTTCATGTCTTCTGCCCATTTCTTCACTGGATTATTTGTTTTTCAGGTGTGGAGTTTGGTGAGTTCATTATAGATTTTGGATACTAGCCCTTTGTCTGATATGTCATTTGCAAATATCTTTCCCCATTCTGTTGGTTGTCTTTTAGTTTTGTTGATTGTTTCCTTTGCAGTGCAGAAGCTTTTTATCTTCATGTGTTTCCAATAGTTCATTTTTGCTTTTAATTCCCTTCTCTTTGGAGATGT
Organism: Panthera tigris; assembly: GCF_018350195.1. Taxonomy (NCBI): domain Eukaryota; kingdom Metazoa; phylum Chordata; class Mammalia; order Carnivora; family Felidae; genus Panthera; species Panthera tigris. The sequence continues at coordinate 88,625,965 of NC_056663.1, forward strand.
GTCAAGTAAGAAATTGCTGCGGCTGAGGTCAGAGAGGTTTTTTCCTGCTTTCTCCTCTAGGGTTTTGATGGTTTCCTGTCTCACATTCAGGTTCTTCATCCATTTTGAGTTTATTTTTGTGAATGGTGTAAGAAAGTGGTCTAGTTTCATTCTTCTGCATGTTGCTGCCTAGTTCTCCCAGCATCATTTGTTCAAGAGACTTTTTCCCATTGGATATTCTTTCCTGCTTTGTCAAAGATTAGTTGGCCATACTTTTGTGGCTCCAATTCTGGAGTCTCTATTCTATTCCATTGATCTATGTGTCTGTTTTTGTGCCAATACCATGCTGTCTTGATGATTACAGCTTTGTAGTAGAGGCTAAAGTCTGGGATTGTGATGCCTCCTGCTTTGGTCTTCTTCTTCAAAATTACTTTGGCTATTTGGGGTCTTTTGTGATTCCATACAAATTTTAGGATTGCTTGTTCTAGCTTCGAGAAGAATGCTGGTGCAATTTTGATTGGGATTGCATTGAATGTGTAGATAGCTTTGGATAGTATTGACATTTTGACAATAAAAATTCTTCCAATCCATGAGCACGGAATGTTTTTCCATTTCTTTATATCCTCTTCTATTTCCTTCATAAGCTTTCTATAGTTTTCAGCATACAGATCTTTTACATCTTTGTTAGGTTTATTCCTAGGTATTTTATGCTTCTTGGTGCAATTGTGAATGGGATCAGTTTCTTTATTTGTCTTTCTTTTGCTTCATTATCAGTATGTAAGCATGCAACTCATTTCTGTACATTAATTTTGTATCCTGTGACTTTGCTGAATTCATGTATCAGTTCTAGCAGACTTTTGGTGGAGTCTATCGGGTTTTCCATGTATAATATCATGTCATCTGCAAAAAGTGAAAGCTTGGCTTCATCTTTGCCAATTTTGATGCCTTTGATTTCCTTTTGTTGTCTGATTGCTGATGCTAGAACTTCCAACACTATGTTAAACGATAGCAGTGAGAGTGGACATCCCTGTTGTGTTCCTGATCTCAGGAGGAAAGCTCTCAGTTTTTCCCCATTGAAGATGATGTTAGCTGTGGGCTTTTCATAAATGGCTTTCATGATGTTTAAGAATGTTCCTTCTATCCCGACTTTCTAGAGGGTTTTTATTAAGAACTGATGCTGAATTTTTTCAAATGCCTTTTCTGCATCGATTGACAGGATCATATGGTTCTTATCTTTTCTTTTATTAATGTGATGTATCACGTTGATTGATTTGCGAATGTTGAACCAGCCCTGCATCCCAGGAATGAATCCCACTTGATCATGGTGAATAATTCTTTTTATATGCTGTTGAATTCTATTTGCTAGTATCTTATTGAGAATTTTTGCATCCATATTCATCAGGGATATTGGCCTGTAGTTCTCTCTTTTTTTTTTTTTTTTTTTTCTGGGTCTCTGTCTGGTTTAGGAATCAAAGTAATGTTGGCTTCATAGAATGAGTCTGGAAGTTTTCCTTCCCTTTCTATTTTTTGGAACAGCTTGAGAAGGATAGGTAGTATCTCTGCTTTAAATGTCTGGTAGAATTCCCCAGGGAAGCCATCTGGTCCTGGACTTTTATTTGTTGGGAGATTTTTGATAACTGATTCAATTTGTTCTTTGGTTATGGGTCTGTTCAAGCTTTCTATTTCTTCCTGTTTGAGTTTTAGAAGTGTGTGGGTGCTTAGGAATTTGTCCATTTCTTCCAGGTTGTCCAATTTGTTGGCATATAATTTTTCATAGTATTCCCTGATAATTGCTTGTATCTCAGAGGGATTGGTTGTAATAATTCTATTTTCATTCATGATTTTATCTATTTGGGTCATCTCCCTTTTCTTTTTGAGAAGCCTGGCTAGAGGTTTATCAATTTTGTTTATTTGTTCAAAGAACCAACTCTTGGTTTCATTGATCTGCTCTACAGTTTTTTTTATATTCTATATTGTTTATTTCTGCTCTGATCTTTATTATTTCTCTTCTTCTGCTGGGTTTGGGGTGGCTTTGCTGTTCTGCTTCTATTTCCTTTAGGTGTGCTGTTAGATTTTGTATTTGGGATTTTTCTTGTTTCTTGAGATAGGCCTGGATTGCAATGTATTTTCCTCTCAGGACTGCTGCCGCTGCATCCCAAAGCATTTGGATTGTTGCATTTTTATTTTCATTTGTTTCCATATATTTTTTAATTTCTTCTCTAATTGCCTGGTTGACCCATTCATTCTTTAGTAGGGTGTTCTTTAACCTCTTTGGAGGTTTTCCAGACTTTTTCTTGTGGTTGATTTCAAGTTTCATAGCACTGTGGTCTGAAAGTGTGTATGGTATGATCTCAATTATTTTATACTTATGAAGGGCTGTTGTGACCCAGCCCTTCTGCGCTGTATGTGACCTATCTTGTAGAAGGTTCCATGTGCACTCGAGAAGAAAGTTTACTCTGTTGCTTTGGGATGCAGAGTTCTAAATATATCTGTCAAGTCCATCTGATCCAATGGAGCGTTCAGGGCCCTTGTTGCTTTATTGATCCTGTGTCTAGATGATCTATCCATTGTTGTAAGTGGGGTTTTAAAGTCCTGTGCAATGACCTCATTCTTATCAGTAAGGTTGCTTATGTTTGTGATTAATTGTTTTATATATTTGGGGGCTCTTGTATTCGGCACATAGACATTTATAATTGTTATCTCTTCCTGATAGATAGACCCTGTAATTATTATATAATGCACTTCTTCATCTCTTGTTACAGCCTTTAAGGTCTAGTTTGTCTGATATAAGTATGGCTACTCCAGCTTTCTTTTGACTTCCAGTAGCATGATAGTTTTCCATCCCCTCACTTTCAATGCAAAGTTGTCCTCAGGTCTAAAATGAGTCTCTTTTAGACAGCAAATAGATGGGTCTTGTTTTTTTAATCCATTTTGATACCCTACGTCTTTTGGTTGGAGCATTTAGTCCATTTACGTTCAGTGTTGTTATTGAAAGATATGGGTTTAGAGTCATTGTGATGTCTGTAGTTTTCGTGCTTGTAGTGATGTCTCTGGTACTTTGTGGTCCTTGCAACATTTCACTCACAGAATCTCCCTTAGGATCTCTTGTAGGGCTGGTTTAGTGGTGATGAGTTCCTTCAGTTTTTGTTTGTTTGGAAAGACCTTTATCTCTCCTATTCTGAATGACAGACTTGCTGGATAAAGGATTCTTGGCCGCATATTTTTTTTTCTGTTCATCACATTGAAGATTTTCTGCCATTCCTTTCTGGCCTGCCAAGTTTCAGTAGATAGGTCTGCCACTAGTCTTATGGGTCTCCTTTTTTTGGTTAGAGTGTTTTTATCCCTAGCTGCTTTCAGAATTCACTCTTTATCCTTGTATTTTGCCAGTTTCACTCTGATATTTCGTGCAGAAAATTGATTCAAGTTACGTCTGAAGGGCGTTCTCTGTGCTTCTTGGATTTCAATGCCTTTTTCCTTCCCCAGATCAGGGAAGTTCTCAGCTATGATTTGTTGAAGTACACCTTCAGCCCCTATCTCTATCTTCTTCTTCTGGAATTCCTATTATACAGATATTGTTCCCTTTGATTGCGTCACTTAGTTCTCTAATTCTCCCCTCATACACCTGGATTTTTTTATCTCTCTTTTTCTCAGCTTCCTCTTTTTCCATAATTTTATCTTCTAATTCACCTATTCTCTCCTCTGCCTTTTCAATCCGTGCTATGGCCGCCTCCATTTTATTTTGCACTTCATTTATAGCAGTTTTTAGCTCTTCATGACATTTCCTAGTCCCTTGATCTCTGTAGCAAGAGATTCTCTGCTGTCCTCTATGCTTTTTTTCAAGCCCAGCAATTAATTTTATGACCATTATTCTAAATTCTTGTTCCATTATATTGCTTAAATCATTTTTGATCAATTTGTTCGCTGTCGCTACTTCCTGGAGTTTCTTTTGAGGAGAATTCTTCCATTTTGTTATTTTGGGTAGTCCCTTCGGTGGCTTGAAACCACAGGGCACTTCCCTTGTGCTGTCTGGAGTAACTTGTGTTGGTGGGTGGGGCCGCAGTCAGACCCGATGTCTGTCCCCAGCCCACCGCTGGGGCCACAGACAGACTGGTGTGTACCTTATCTCCCCCTCTCCCAGGGGCAGGACTCACTGTGGAGTGGTGTGGCCCCTGTCTGGGCTACTTGCAAACTGTCAGGCTTGTGGTGCTGCTTCGATGGGATCTGATGTATTAGCCGGGGTGGATCTGCAAGGTGCACAGGGGCAGGAGGGGCAGTCTTAGCTCACTTTGCCATGGGTGATCCCCTGCAGGAGGGGCCCCGCAGCACCAGGAGGGAGACAGACCCATCAGAGGGATGGACCTACAGAAGCACAGCATTGGGCGTTTGCATGGTGCAAGCAAGTTTGGTGACAGGAAGTGGTTCCCTTTGGAATTTCAGCTGGGAGATGGGAGAGGGAGATGGCAGAGGGAGATGGCACTTGCCAGCACCTTTGTTCCCCCCCAAGCTGAACGCTGTCTTCCGGGTCTCAACAACTCTTCTTCCTGGTGTCCTCTCGCCCTCCCTGCTCTCTGAGGGCAGGAGTGTTGACTTTTAACATCCCAGATGTTAAGTCCTGCTGACTGTCAGAACTCACAGAGTCTGGCTCCTCCACTTTTGCAAGCCAGACTTTGGGGGCTCTGCCTTGCCCAGAGGGCTTCCTCCTGCCAGTCTGTGTAACACGTACTGCCTCTCCGCCCTTCCTACCCTCTCCCGTGGGCCTCTTGTCTACCTTTGGTTCTGGAGAGTCTGTTCTGCAAGTCTTCTGGTGGTTTTCTGGGTTATTTAAGCAGACGTGGGTGGAAATCTAAGTGATCAGCAGGACAAGGTGAGTCCAGCCTCCTCCTACTCTGCCATCTTCTTCCTGGATCTCCACATTTCTTTGTTAACATCCATATTATTTGGTTAAAATAAGTTCATTTTTTCTTGGAAATATAAGTGAGGAAACAGGGTTGTTGCTTTTTTTTTAAAGAAGATCTTGGGAAAATTAAAAAAGAAGCAGAATATACGGTTTTGTGTTATTGAACTACTTTTAAATACCACTAAAATGAATGAGAAAATCAAACTTCTTGTTAAAATTGTTTTAAATCATCTTCTCTTTTTTTTTTTTTAATGTTTACTCATTTTTGAAGAGAGAGAGCACCTGAGTAGGGGGAAGGTCAGAGAGAGACAGACACAGAATCTGAAGCAGGCTCCAGGCTCTGAGCTGTCAGCACAGAGCCCGACATGCAGCTCAAACTCACAAATCCTGAGATCATGACCTGAGCCGAAGTCAGATGCTTAACCCACTGAGCCACCCAAGTGCCCTGCATCTTCTCTTTCTAAATCATTTTTGGTGTGAGTACACATGTACTTGTGGGCCTTATAGCACATTGTGTCCCAGGTCAGCATCTGCATGTTTTAGGGATCTAGACTGGGTTTCCTTCATTACCTAGGTATAGAAGGAACCTATAAGGTTCTCTATGCTGTAGTGTTTGGCCACCCAGTACTGGATTGCAATTTTCTGTGGATCCATCAGGCATATGCACTTATTTTTCAATTATACTAAGTAGATAAATTTTAGCATCAAATATTATAACGTTAACCAAAAGAATTTGGGAAGAAAATAAAAGATACTGCAGTGAAGTTTTATGTAGTTTTAAACTTAAAGATGAGTAAAAGTGTAAGTTATATGTGTACAAAGTCACCCTATGTTTGTGAGACTAACTTACAATTTTTCCTCTCTAAATGGGAATATGGATCTTAATGAGTAAGGTTTGATGAAAGATTTTTATTGCCCTGTTCATCTTCTCCATTGTTTTTATCTTATAATTTTTTTTGTTTGTTTCTTCATGACAACCTGTATCTTCCCTGAGTCTGTACCAACATGATTAAGGACTTTCCTTGATGTATGATGGGGTTAAGTCTCAGTAAACACATCATTAAGTTGAAAATGTCGTAAGTTGAAAATGCATTTACTATACCTAATCTACTGAACATTGTAGCATAGCTTCCTCTACCTTAAATTGTGGTTGGAATCCTGACATTAGCCTTCAGTTGTGCGAAGTTATCTAACACAAAGCTTATTTATAAAAAAGAGTCGGGTATCTCATATAGTTGATTGAAACTGTACTGAAAGGTGATATGGGCACAGAATGATTGTAAGTGTATAGGTTATTTACCCTCGTGATTGCATAGCTGACTGGGGATTGCAGCTCACTACTGTTGCCTAGCATCTTGAGAGAGTCTCATAGGGCATATCACTGGCCCAAGAAAAGATCAAAATGCAAAATTTGAAGTACGGTTTCTATTGAATGCATATTGCCTTTTCATCATTGAAAGTAGAAAAATTGTAAGTTGAACCATTGTACATTGGGACAGTCTTCACTTAGTTAAGTCTATCTGTTGTCACCTGGAAGGAAGACATTTAAAACAATCGTTCATCATAACGTTCTTAGTTTCACTCCAGAAACCCAAGAAATTCTAGAAATTAAGAAGGTGCATTATACATAGGAATAGCATCTTCCTTTTAGAAATTTTAAGTTGTGTGTTTCTTGAAAGTATTTTGGGTATATAGTATATGTTCAAAAACATTATTTGATTTTTAAATTGTTGCTGTTATTAACCTCATCTCATCCAAACTGGCTTTCTCTGACAACAAAGATATTCATATTCATAAAATATTATTCATGAAATATTCATAACATATTCATAAAATATTATGAAGCCTGTAATGTTTATAGCATAACTATTCAGGGCCTACCAATAAGATAAGAACTATTCAAAGATAAAAAAAAAAACTCTAGGAGTGCCTTAGTGGCTCAGCTGGTTAAGTGCCTGATTTAGGCTCAGTTCACGATCTCAGGGTTAGTGAGTTCAAGCTCCTCCTAGGGTTTTTGCTGTCAGCACAGAGCTCCCTTAGGGTCCTCTGCATCCTCCTCTCTCTGCCCATCCCCCACTTGCACTCTACAAATATTTAAAAAAAAGACTCTTTCAGATCTTCTTAGGATGAAAATTAATTGAAATTGTACTATGTTAACAGAACCACTCTGAGACTAAAACAGTTAATGTATTATGCAGGAAAAGAAAAATCATCAATGCTTTATGTCCTTAAAATACAAGTGCTTAAATAAGAGTATTTATTTGGGCTATGCCCTATCCATGTAAAGCCTAGTAGCTGATTTTATTTCTTTTTTCTCCCTGTATTTTTTAAAAGATATATTTACTTAGCCATCTCATCCCTTTATTTGGCATTGCATGGGTGATTGATGGATGGTTGGTGACATCGCATAAATCGCAGCTTATGTCAAATTGGGGCAAAGTGAAATGGAAAGAATCTTGTCATCATTACTTGACCTTTACTTTAATTCAACTCTTATCAAACTGCCACTTAGTTTTGGGAATATACTGAGAAATGCAGTACTTGCCCTCAAATAATATTTAAAAAAAAAAAAGGAGCACTCTGTTAGCATACTTAATGTTCTTCTATAAGTAGTGGTTATTCTTACACCATTGTGTCTATTCATTTTCTATGAGTTCTTCATCTGTAATAATGATTTTCACATTACTAGTGTATAAATGAGGAATACAGGTTGCCTCATGGTTCAAATAGTGGAAAACGCCTAGAAAAGAACCAATGTGATATAAAAATGATTTGCCAGTTTGCCCAATGCTAAAAAAAGCACAAATATTTTACCTTTACACAAATTCTTTATGTTTCAAATGTAAAAATGTAGTTGCAATTAGAGTCATTCATTCCTTTTCAAATAATTAAAATACATTGCAATGTATTAGGAAAATGGAAGCCATCACTGGGGTAATTTTGTGGGTAGGAGATTTTTAGAATATTTAGTTAATATAAATATGTTAAGTTTTTTACAATAGTGACAGTTGCTGCCATATTTGGATGGTGACTTAAAATTTAAATCTAAACTAAATCACATGTTCTTTTTCTAGGAGCATTAACTTATTGTGAATAAAATATTTGCTCAATATTATTTGTATACAAATAAATAATACTTCATACTTGCTGAAACATATTTTTTTTCAAAGTTATTATGAATCTTTCTTTTATATCACCTTATTTTCAGAGAGACAAAGATAGAATTTTTTGCTTAAGATTGAATAATTCAAAATTTCTCTTATAGCCATCATATATATGTTAAAGAGAACCAAACTTGCTTTTTCAGGTTAGATGATATTAAATTGCAGAAAAGATATGAGGCAGATGTTTCTAGGCTTTGGATTACAGGCTATAAATGATTGTGATTTTGAGAAAAAGAGACTAAGCAAGATAGGCCCCATACTCACTACCCCACTACCAAAGCCCCACTATCGGCTTTCGATGGTAGACGTTCTCTACCATAGTACAGTAAATTCAAGTCCAGTCAGTTCACAACGATCTCATGGAGCTGAGGCAGAATATTGGATTTCAGGGCAGCTGAAGTAGTTAAAAGTAGTAAGAGTGTAGAGAAGAGAGTTCAAAAAGGGAGGTATCAAATTAGCAGAGGAGTCCCCATGTTTTGGTGACCAAGGGACAATTGTCATGTGTGAAAATAATATTATTAGAATGACAGGAGGGTGTCACTTCTGCAGGTAGGGCCAAGAGCTGAGAAAAATACCACAGATTGTGGAGTGCTGAAAGACATCAGAATTCTAGTCTGACCAGATAATAGAGACCTCCCTGAACTCTTTATACATTCGGTTGAGACTGTAGACACCTAAAGCCTTGGGAGAAAAGAATATGTCTTTGATATGAGCCAAATCCTAGGAGTAAGGAAAAAACTAATATATATATATATATATTTTTTTTTTCCTTGCTCCTAGGATGTACACACACACACACACACACACACATTATATATATTAATTAAAAAACTAATAAATATATTATATAAGTAATAACATATAACTAATATATATATATATAATATAATGTATATATATGTGTGTATATAATCTAACAAAGAATAAAATCAAACTTGAGAGTCTGGAAATAATGTTTCAGTAATTTAACTGCCTCCAGGAGCAAACAAACTTAAACACCTTTAAAGATGTTGTAGTCTCATTGCAATATATCATCCATAACATTCATCATATAAGAATATAATGACTGGATCTAAAAGAGGCAGTAAGTTGTAATACACAACTTAAAAATTAACAAGCATGGAAAGAGACAAGAACGTAACCAAAAACCAAGAGAAAAATCAATCAGTATAACAAAGAAATCATGACAGACTATAAAATTAGCACAGAGGTGTTAAAATAACTATGGTAATTTTATTGCCTATGTTCAAGACTGTACAATGAATAAATAAATAGATATAAAACTTACTCAACCTACTAGAGATTAAGGGGCACCTGGGTGGCTCAATCAGTTGAGTGTCCACCTCTTGTTTCGGCTCATGGCCTGATCTCTCGGTTTGTGGGTTCAAGTCCTGCATAGGGCTCTGTGCTTGCAGTGTGGATCCTGCTTGGGATCCTCTTCCTCTGTCTCTACCCCTCCTCTGCTCATGCTTTTCTCCCTCTCTCTCTAAAGAAAAAAAATGAACTTAAAAATATTACTGTATATTTAAAATATGCAAAATAAAATGAAAAATACATCAAATTTGATTAAGAGCAGATTGGATAGACACAAGATTAGTGAAGATGCAAAGAGAAAAAATATTCCCCAAAAGAATAGAATTTCATATTTCCTCCAGGGCATTATCAAGAAATTCAACATTTGTGTAATTTGAATATGGGAAGTTGGAAAGGCAGGAAAAAAATTAAATAATGGCATTTGTTTTTTCAAATTTGATGAAAAGTATATATTCATAGATGCAAGAAGCTCTACAAACTCCAAGCAGAAAAACCAAGAAAGAAACTACACTAGGAATATCATAATCAAATTGATAAAATGTGTGATAAGGCAAACTCTTCCACCAGAACTAAGAACTGTGACTTACAAAGGAATAAAGTAAGAATGACAAGCTTTTTACCAGAAACCACAAAAGCTGAAAAATAAAGGAATACTATTTTTAAAGTGACCAAAGAAAGAAAGCTCATTGACTTATATGTCTATACTGACAAAAATACTTTTCAAAAATAAAGATAAAAGGATTGATTTCTAGGGTTGCCTGGGTGGCTCAGTTGGTTGAGCGCCAATTCTTGGTTTCAGCTCAGGTCATGATCCCAGGCTCATGGGATTGAGCCCTATGTCAGGCTCCACACTGAGCATGTAGCTTGCTTAAGATTCTCTCTCTCTCTCTCCCTCTCTCTCTCTCTCTCTTTCTCTCTCTCTCTCACTATTCCCCTTTCTCTTGCTCATACTCTCTCTCTCCAAAGTGAAAGAAAGAAAGAAAGAAAGAAAGAAAGAAAGAAAGAAAAGAGAAGAAAGGAAGGAAGAAGGAAAATGATTGATTTCTAGCATAAGAATGTGAGGAATTCTACTGACCAATTCAGTGAAATTGGTGGAAAGCATTTTTTAAAAGCAACCATTTAAAGCCTCTGGAAATAGTCCTAGGGCCAAAGAGTATTATATATATATATATATATATATAGTATATATAATATATTATATTGTATATTATATATATGTATATATATTCAGCTCCTACAGGAAAGATGTTGCTGAGAGGAAGCTTTCCGTTGTGTCATCCCCAACTCCAGATTAGTGTTTCAGAGATTTTACCTTGGGGAAAAGCAAGATGTGAAGCAGTTCCTAAAAAAAAGTTGGGGTGGGGAGGCTCCTGGGCAGCTCACTATGTTAAGCATCTCTTGATTTTGACTCCGGTCATGGTCTCAGGGTTCGTGAGTTTGAGCCTTGTGTCAGGATTTGCCTTGACAGCATGGAGCCTGCTTGGAGTTCTCTCCCTCCCTCTCTCTTTTCCCTTCCCTAGCTTGCGCTCTCTTTCTCTCATGGTAAAGAAATAAACTTATAAATAAATAATAAATTAATAAATACAGATAGTTTCTAATCTCTTCCCAAAGAAACTGACTTTGTTGCAACAGAGTAGGGAAAGTTTAAACCTAAGGGCACTCTCAAGAGCAGTTGAGATTTTCATGAAAAGCAATTGGGAGGAGATTGATGGTTCTAATGAAGACACAGGTTACACTGTAAGTCCACTAGTTTCCAGGAGGAACCTGAAATAAGCTGAGAGGAGCACTTGGAACAAATATCAGATGATGACCTCTGAAACTATTTCCTCAAGGGAGACAAATTTGACTCGATTTGTATGAAGAGTAATTTTGTTCCAGGGCTTTACTGGAAACAGTAGACAAACCACCAAGGCAATTAGTGCAATTTCACAGACAGGCATGGTCAGGGAAAGAGTGGAGGAGAGCCTTACCAGAGACACTGTCATGCCATAGTGACTGTGGGCATACTCAAAGATGTGACTCTGAGAAGCAACATCAGAAGCCTAATACTGTGGGGTAGAAGACATGGAAAGACTTCAGTGAAAGAATCCAGTCAGTCACTAAAGAATTAAACAAATTATAAGAATAAGTTCAGGAGGAAGGAGAGTACCTAGAGAGTACCTAGGGGTCCCCCAATATATTATCTAACATGTCCAGGTTTCAACAACAAAATATGAGACAGGCAAAGAAATAGGAAAGGAACGTGTACCCATACAATGTGAAAAAAATAAGATAAATACAAGCAGGTGAGAGAAATCGTCTGTGAGAGCAAGATGTCACATTTAACACAAAAAGATTGTAAAGTAGTCATTAAAAGCATGTTCACAGAAGTAAGGGAAAGTATGATTAAAGAAATAAAGGAAGGTATGAGGACACTACTGCATCAATAAAGAATATCACTAAAGAAATAGAAATTATAAAAAAATAAAATGTACACACTAGAGTTGAAGAGTTCAATAACTGAAATTTTAAAAAATCACTGGAGAGACTCAATAGTAGATTTGAACTGGTGAAATAAATAATTAGCAAACTTGAAATTAAATTAAGATTATTCAAGCCAAAGAATAAAAAGTAAAAAATGAAAAAAAAAAGCAAGGAAGAACAGTAGGGACCAACATATGTGTAATGGGAGTATCAGGAAAGGCTAGAGAAAAAATATTCAAAGAAATAATGGTTGAACACTTCCAAAACTTATTGAAAAATAATAACTTAAACATCCAGGAAGCCCCATAAACTCCAAGTAGGATCAAAATAAAGAGACCTGCAAAGACACATCATAGAAAAATTGCTGATAGTAAAAGACATGATGGAAATCTTGAAAGCAACAAAAGAAATACAGCATATTGTCTCCAAAGTAATCCCAGGAAGACTAATAGCTGACTTCTCCTCAGGGAAAACCTGACACCAGAAGGTAGGGAGATAATGTATTTAAAGTTCACATGCACACACACACACACACACACACACACACACCCCTATCAGCCAAGAAGCCTGTATCCAGCAAATCTATCATTTAAAATTAAAGTGAAATAAAGAGTCTCCCAGATAAAAGCAAAACAAAACAAAACAAAGCAAAGCAAAACAAAACAAAAAAAGAGAGAGAGAGAGATTTATAACTTGCAGATGAATAGTAAAGGAAGTGCTTTGGGCAGAAAGCAAATGACTCCACACAGTAATACTAATTAACATGAACAAATATAGAGCACCAGTGAAGGTAATTATGTAATTATAAAAGACAATTAAATAGCATATATTTTGCCTTCTATTAACTAATTTAAAAGCCACATATAAGTTCAAAGTAGGGTTATTAACAAGGAATATTTCAAAAGATAAAATCTTTTTTATCTGTTTAATCTGCATTTGATTCATCAAAATGAAGACTCAGTCTTAGATATATACAGATCTAATTGCTTCAAAATATATAAAAGAAACTGATAAAACTTCAAGGACAAATACAAAATCCTCTCATTAATTTAAAGAAAGAGTAGATAAAACATCATTAAGTGTATACATATTTGAGCAGCACTAGGGCTATTTAGGTATGTAAATTGACTACTCCACCTAATAGCAGCATAATATACATTCTTTTCAAGTATAAATTGGACAGTCGCTAAGATAAACTATATTTTGTAAGATAAAAAATCTTAATAAAGAGTAGTGAAATTATACAAAGTATGAACTCCGACTACAACATAATTATGCTAAAAGTCAGTAAGAGAAGCAATGGAAAATCACCAAATATGTGGAAATTAAATAATATATTTATTTTTTAATGACTATTTATTTTTGAAACAGAGACAGAGCACAAGTGGGGGAGGGGCATAGAGAAGGGGAGACATAGAATCTGAAGTAGGCTCCAGGCTCTGAGCTGTCATCACAACGCCTGATATGGGGCTCAAACTCACAAACCGTGAGATCATGACTTGAGCTGAAATCAAGAGTCAGACCCTTAACCAACTGAGCCACATGTACACCCCTAAATAATATATTTCTAAATAACCATGGACACTGAAAATACACAAAGAAAGTTAAAGTGAAAATACAACATATCAGAATTAGTGAGATTCAGCTAAAAAGATTCATAAAGGGAAAATCATGGTATTAAAATGCCTACATGAAAAAAACCCAAAAAACTCAAATTATCTTAGCTTCCATCTACAAAAACTTTGAAAAAGTGAATCAAAGTATATCCATCATATGTGGAAAGAATAAAATAAGAACTATCAAAATTGAAATTAATGAAACAAAAAACAAAGATTAAATGAATAACCTGCTTTTTTAAGATCAGTAAAATTGATAAAGTTCTAACTTATCTGAATTACAAAAGGGAAGAAGATACATATTTTCAATATTAGTAATGAAAGAGACAGCACTACAGATCTTATGTACATTAAAAGTATGATAGGGAAATATTATGAACAAATTTATACCAACAGATTTGACAGATGACATAGAAAAAACTCCTTGAAAGATACCAACTTACCAGATTTCATACAAAAAGAAATAGATACCTAAATAGCTTTATATCTACTTTTTAAAATTGCATTAATAGTTTAAAATATTTTCGCAAATAAAAGTCCAGATCCAAATACACTGAATGATGAATTCAACACACATTTAAATATATATATATATATATATATATATATATATATATATATAATTTTTTTGAAAATACATTAAGAATATAGAAGAGGATTAAACACTTCTCACCTCATGCATATAGATGAAAAATCCTTAAACATAGTTTAGCAAATTTAATATGGCAATTTATATAAAAGGGATACATATCATGATCAGATTATTCTAAGAATATAAAGTTTGTGTAAATTTGTAATCAAGGTAATTCACAATATAAACTGACTAGACAATTAAAAATATATATATAACATCATCTCAGTAGACGCAGTTAAAGTATTTGAAAAAAATAAACATATATTCATAATAAAAACTCTCAGCCAACCAGAAGAACAAAGGAATTTCCTCAACCTGATAAAGAGTACCCATGAAAAACTTACAGCTAGCATGATGTTTAGTGGTGAAAGACTAAATGTTTTCCTTTCATAACAGGGGAAAAATCAGGTATTTTTCACTTAAAACTATCTCATAAAATTAGCTTGAAATCTTGAGACATTTTGTTTCACCCAGTATTGTATATTTATCAATTATTAACATTTTCATTATTATGCAAAGAAGACAACATAAAACTAGTTCTAACTAACTAAATAGGTGATCTAAGCCAACTTAGTTAATCATTTTGGATCAGTTTAGAAAAGAAAATAAAGAAAGGAAAGAGACTTTTTTTCTCTAGGGATTGATCTGGTGTTCATATGCTTCTTTAAGTTTTCTCAGATGTTTATTTCCATACATTTTGTTTAGATTTTTATATTCTAGTATTACATAGTTCTTTGAAGAATAGTGAATGTTCGTATTCAACATTATGTGTAATTCCATTCACATTCCATTTAGATCTGGCCACTTTCTGGCAATGTCTTGGATCTAAACATACAGAATAAGAGAGAAGAAAAGGAAACCCAGAAGCCAAAATATGAATAAACAGTAATCTAATATATTATACAGATGAAAGGAAAGATATAATTGGACCAGAAAGTTCCACCTGCTCCATGAGAATTCAAAGAATGAGAATTAGGTTCTGGGAAGAGATGGGAGTTCAGAAATGTTACGAAGGATCAGGTGGCAGATTCTGTGGTATTTCACCCAAATCCCTTGTTCAGCCTCAAGGCACCTATCCTCCAGCTGCCAAACATATAATCTTGATAGCTGATTATTCACAGTTGTATTTCTCTCTGCAAATCACTTTAGTCACAGGAAACTGCTTCCTTCAGGGTCATTCATTTTTCCAGGAGTGACCAGAAGATTGGCTGATGTGGGGTTAGAAAGGCCTGGTCCTTTGCCTCAACTTGGAACCACACTGAAGGTCCATCCCATATACAGAGCTTGGTGTAGGATTCGCTGTCTTGGTTGCAAAGCTTTGATATAGTCCTCCTGTCTAGTCCTTCCTGACAGGTATGTCTGTAAACAGTATTCCCCTGTAAGCATTCTGCACAGAACTCCCTGTTTCGAAATCTGTTTTCACATGTAAATTCTGTTTCCAATGCAAAATGAACGAGCATTGAGGTGATGCATGCAAGAGAGTGGCTTTCAGGTGCATAGCGGTATTTTTGAAAGGGCTAACTTTTCAGTGGATTGAGTAGTGGACATAAGAGTGTGACTGAGGTGCGTGAAATGGGCAAAGTCACCAGAAAAATAGTGGAACTGCTGAATGTCAGTAATCAACACTTTTCTATGAAAAACATTTCTCAGAAATTCACTTTAAATCACGAAATAGGAAGTAAAGTTAGCTTGGAAAAATCGTTTATTTAAAAGAGAGTATGGAACAGAATAATTTTACAATTTGACACCTAGATTCTGCGACTGCCAAGTATATCCTGGAAATATTGGTGCTGAAGCCAGGGCAAATTTAAAGAACGCCAGTGAGAGAAGGTGCCAAGGTAATGCTGAAAATTGCTTAAGCTGAACACTATGCCAATTTTCTTTTGCATCATAATAAGGTAAAGAGAAAGCTAAAATTAAACTTTTACACGATAAACATATTTGGTGTCCACGTCTTGTTATTTGTGAACTTGTCATCCATCCTTCCTCATGTACCCCTCTTCCTGTATATCTGTTGGGAATGATTCCAACCACCTAGTTTCTGCAACAAGAAATCTGGGAGCCAATTTAAAATCTTATTCACATAATCCTAAAGGGTTCCTTACATCATGCCCAGGCTGCCTGCTACCTCTTCATTAGCGTCTGAATTCATTCTTTTTTTTTTTTTAATTTTTTTTTTAACGTTTATTTATTTTTGAGACAGAGAGAAACAGAGCATGAATGGGGGAGGGGCAGAGAGAGAGGGAGACACAGAATCGGAAGCAGGCTCCAGGCTCTGAGCCATCAGCCCAGAGCCCGACGCGGGGCTCGAACTCACGGACCGCGAGATCGTGACCTGAGCCGAAGTCGGCCGCTTAACCGACTGAGCCACCCAGGCGCCCCTGAATTCATTCTTAATCTCTCCCCATGTCCACTGTTACTTTTGTGACTTTGGTCATAATATCGGCCAGATTATTTCACAGCTTTCTTAAAATCAGTATCTTCCAAACTCATCTCAAAACTGTTCCAAGAGTGAATGTTCTAGATTCAAATTCAATCATGCTATCCTTCTAGAACATGTTCAATGACTTCTATTTTTAAGACACCTATCAGACTCCTTAGCACAGCATAGAAGGCACACATGACCTTTCCAGGCATTTATCTTCTCATCAAATTTTATGTCTCAACTATATTATAGTACTTCCAGTTCCCTCAAATTTGGGCTTACTCACTTGAAAACTTCTCTTCCTCAAAAAAATCCACGTCAGTCTCATAAATTAGCATTTTTAAGAATGTAGTTTAGAAAAAAAATATTAATTAGCTCCCATTTTTAAAAACAGAATTAAGTCATGGGGCGCCTGGGTGGCTCAATCGGTTAGGCATCCAACTTGGACTCAGGTCATATCTCAAAGCTTGTGAGTTTAAGCCCCCCATCAGTCTCTGTGCTGGCAGCTCAGAGCCTGGAGCCTGCCTCAGATTCTGTGACACCCTCTCTCTCTGGACAACCCCGGCTTGCACTCTGTCTCTCTCTCTCTGCCTCTCTGTCTGTCTCTCAAAAATAAACAAACATCAGAAAACAACAATAACAACAACACAGAATTGAGTCTGAATGGCTTTATTGTGGACATGTAACCCTCCAGTTGACCTCGAGACCCCCTGATTTTTATGATACCACGGCAAGCTGCTTAGACTTAGTATTTTTACTGCAAGACTCTGTTCCTCTGCTGTCCCAGCTCAAACTTCTCTTATTTAATTCTCCTTTTTCTTAAGGGCTCCCACAAGTCTCTTTAAAATTCTTTTTATAATAGCACTTAAATTAGTTTCTTCTCTTATTAGCTTCATTTTTCTTCCTCCTTGCATTTTATGTTTTTAATTAATATATATTTTAAAGTTTATTTATTTTTGAGACACAGAGTGAGAATCCAAAGCGGGCTCAACACTGTCAGCACAGAGCCTGACCCAGGGCTTGAATCTACAAACCGTGAGATGATGACCTGGGCTGAAGTCAGATGCTTAAGTGATTGAGCCACCCAGGCGCCCCAAGAAACATTGTGTTTTAAAAGTGATATAATATGTTAGATCAGCATATACGTTTGGGAAACTTTAGAAGGCAAATAAAAAATTCACAAGACTATTTATTACATAGATAAATATGGCTAGATGTTTGATTTGATATTGATATTTATGATTTTTCATTATTAATGTTGATTTTCCAAGACCGTAGAACTTTATAGACACATAAGACAAACGGGGAGATGACATTTAAAATAACAACAAGAAAAAAGAAACGATTTAATGGAATTTATTTATTTTTGGTCCAGACTTCAATATATTTTTTTATTAAAAAGCCTTTTTAACATTTATTCACTTTTGAGAGTGAGAGAGACAGAGCATGAGCAGGGGAGGGGCAGAGAGAGAGGAAGACACAGAATCTGAAGCAGGTTCCAGGCTCTGAGTTGTCAGCACAGAGCCTGACGTGGGGCTTGAACTTATGGACCAGGAGATCATGACCTGAGCTGATGTCAGAAGCTTAACCATCTGAGCCACCGAGGTGCCCCCAGACTTCACTCTACTAACATATGGATTCATCTTTCCTACCTCCCCAAACCACACTAAAGGATCACTTGCTTTGAGGAAAGCTGTTTGTCAGGTTGTAGGGGACATTCAAGCTGCCTAGTGAGAAGCCATGCAGCCAGGAACTGAGGCTCTTTGTGAATGAATAGCCACTGAGGTCTTGGGGTTTCCTGCCAAAAACCATGTTAGCTAAAATCAGATTCTCCAGCCCCAGTTAACATGACAGCGACACTGCTGGACATCTAGACCACAATCTCAGAAACACACTGAGCCAAAACTACCCAGTTAAGCTATTTCTGAATTTTTGACCTCACAGACTGAGATGATAAATTCTTGCTGTTTTAATATGCTAAAATTCGATCAAGTTTCTTACACGGTAATAGTTACTTAACACAGGATTAAAAGAGGAGAAAGAATGTCATAACCGATGGAAGCTGGTAACACAATTTGAAAGCTGTAAGACAGACAGACAAGTGATGTAGGACAGAATATAGATGGGCCTGAAAACAGGTGGATGGATAATTGAAAGTCAGTCAAAGTCGAACTTTGAATCCAGAATGTACTTTCCCACTCCTAACCATATCAAACCAAACCAAAACATCTCTTGTCATTTTGGCAAAAGACAGATGGCTCACTCTACGTGGGGACAGTAGATACTGGTACATGAGGCACAGCTGTGGAAAGGAGTGCCAGATTTAAATGAGGTTGGTGAAATGGAAGTCTACTGGGTGATCAGCAGGAATCCAGCCTCAGTATCCTGATGGTCTCCCAGAATTTTTAAAATTAGATTTACAACCCCCACTTCCCAAGAGGCATCATTGAATGATTCCATCCTGTAATCAGTACAAAGAAAGAATATTCTCAGTGGAATCTACAGTTCTACAGTGAAATAAATGCCCTTGATTGTTGGATCACTATGCTGTGATCCACACCACCATAAGCAGAATTCTAAGATGGCTCACAGTGAACCATAGCCTTATGTAATTCCCTTTTCTGAGCATGGGAAGGACTTGTAAATGTTTTGGGATATCACTCCAGTTATAACGTCACCTTATTTGATAAAGGTGGAAGGGTTTTCAGATGTAATTAAGGTGTGTAACCAGTTGCCTGAGTTAATAAAAGGGAAGGTTATCCTGGGGGCCTAACAAAAATAGGTGAGCTCTCAAAATAGACTTCAAACAGCAGCAGACGTGCTCCTTTTGGCCTTGGACTGGCAAAGTGCCATGTTGTGGAGAGGGCCCTGTAACTCAGACCTGCAAGCAGATTTTAGGACCCGAAAGCAACCCCTGGCCAGCAAAAAAAAAAAAAAAAAAAAAAAAAAAGTGACTCTCAGTATTGTAACCATGAGAATTTATACAATAAATTGTGCCAAAACCCTGAATGAGCTTGGAAATAGATTCTTCCCTAGTCAAGAATGCAGTCCAGCCAACATTTTAATTTCAGCCTTGTGAAACCTTGAGCAGAAAAACCACCTGAGTCTTGTCCACACTTCCCACCTACAGAACTGTGATATTATAAATGGGTTTGTTTGTTTGTTTGTTTTGCTTTGTTTTGTTTAAGCTTCTAAGTTTGTAGTCATTTCCTATATGACAATAAGAAATGGAAACTGATATACATACTGATGGACAAATTCTGCCAATGCAAACAGAAAGTCTATTAAGCACTTTGCTTCTTTTTAACATGAATAGGTAACAAAGTAATTAGACTGAGGAAAGACATACATCATAGACAATGAAATATTTCTTCTCAGAATTGAAAGACATGAATTTCCACATTAATAAGCTTATCAGGTATGCAGAAAAAATAAAAAAAAACGCTCAAAGTAAAACTACATTATAAAATTTCAGGGCACAATGGTTGAAGGTAAGATCAAGCTGAACTGCATTAAGATTTTCAATAGTACATGGAAGTTAGAAGGCAAAAGAGTAATATCTTTGTTCTATATCAAAACAAAATAAGCATATTGTATTATGGTAGAACAAATAGTTTGCTTTGTAGACATACATTTCCTCAACATACTATCTCCTATGCCTTTTATGGAAACTACTGGAGACTCTGCTCCCCAAAAGTCTAGAGAGTACACCAAGAAAAGAAGACTTTGATTCCAAAAAAATATAGAGAGAGGATCAAGGGTTAATTTTAGCCAGAGGATGATAGTGAAAGGAAGTCTGAGGAAGAGTTGTATAGCAGGCATGAAGAACAACCACAAAATGGGGGTGGGTGCAGAAGGAGAGCTTTAGGATGATGGTTACCTTGAAAATAATGAATTATTGATATTTTGATTGGTTTGGGCATGTAGACAATGCCATTGAGAGAGCTTTATTTATTTATTTTTATTTTTTAATTTAAATTTTATTTAGTTAATGCAATATTGGTTTCAGGAGGAGAGACTCTTTAGGATGTAATGGACTGCTTCAGAAAAAGGAGCAATATTTATAGAAAACAATACAAAATTTTAAAATGGGGGGCTATTCACTTCAGAAAAGCTAAGATTTTCTTAAAGGTGCTTACATATATATAATACTTGGCTTAGCATTGACTAGTAATTGTAACTACATAGTAATGTATAGTGAGTATTTATTTAACCAAATATTGTGATATGAGCTTATTGTAGGAGCGGAGTAGAGAGAGACCAATGGTGGGGGGTTTGGTGTTAGAGATCTAAATCTTATACACTGTAATAGAAAATTATATATCTCAAGATAGCATTTTAATATAAATTTTATGTGTACACAGGTAAATAGAAGAAGTCACAGCTTAACAAACAACAAAGGAATGAATTAGGGAGTACTAGTAATAGTGGGATAAAGTCTATCCTTCATTACCAGCTTTTGGGATCTATTTGAATTTTTTAATTGAGTATATATACCACTTATGTAAAACAAAATTCATTAAAAAGGTCATAGTAAACTAGAATATAAAAATCTGGGGGACCTGTGGAACAAGATTTTCAACTAATGGTGTCAGTAAGATGATACTCATTATTCAAATCACTCATTACTGAGGAAAAAAGAAAACATCCTGTCATGGTTGAGAGTGAGCGATTTGGAGGCTGACTACATTTTTGAATAATAGCTTCTTTGACACTAACTTTTATTCCTGGGCTAAATACATAATTTCTTCTGAATCCTAAAAACTAACCTGTACAACATTGTTCTTAGAAAAATAAATATGAGAAAGCTTGTAAAGTGTTAGGCAGTACCTGGTAAATAGTAAGTCAATAAATATTAGCTATGTAAATTACTAGGAAATATTTACTAAGCAGCTTTATGTACACAGCACTGTCCTAAATCTGGGTGCAAAAAAACATGAGTGAAACAAAAATGATTTTTGTATGTGGCAGTCTAGGTAAAAGACAAATAAAATACAACTGAAAATTAAAAAAAAAAAATCTAGGGGCGCCCTGGTGGATCAGTCGGTTAAGCGTGCAACTTTGGTTCCAGTCACGATCTTACAGTTTGTGGGTTTGAGCCCCCTGTCAGGTTCTGTGCTGACAGCTCAGAGCCTGGAGCCTGCTTTGGATTGTCTCCTTCTCTTCTGCCCACCCCCGCTTAAGCTCCGTCTCTCTCTGTCTCTGTCTCTGTCTCTGTCTCTCTCTCTCTCTCTCTTTCTCTCTCTTGAAAATGAATAAACGTCAAAAAAAAGTTAAAAAAAATCTAGGGGTGCCTGGGTGGCTCAGCCAGTTAAGTGTGGCTCAGTCAGTTAGGTGTCCCAGTTTGTCTCAGGTCATGATCTCGCAGTTTGTGGGTTCGAGCCCTGTGTCAGGCTCTGCGCTGAGGGAAGCTAAAACTGTTTTAAAATCCAAATCCTAATAATTACCAGTGCTATAAAAGAATCAGAGTAGTCAACTTTGGTGAGTGTGTCTGTGTGTGTATGTGCGTTGAAGGGGAGAAGTTGTACTTTTAAAGGTTATCATTGGTTGCCTCATGAGGAGATGATACTTACGTCACAGACTGCATTAATCTGCTTAGGCTGGCATAACTAAATACCACACATTAGATGTCATTGACAACAGAGATGCTATATCATCACATGGCCTTTCCTCTGTTCACATGAAGAGACAGAGAAACCTCTCTGGTGTCTCTTCTTGTATGTATTTACTTACTTACTTACTTACTTACTTAGAGAGAAAGAGAGAGTGCAAGCTGAGAAGAGGAGCAGAGAGAGAGAGAGAGAGAGAGAGAGAGAAACAATCTTAAGCAGGCTCTATGTTGAGCATGGAGCCCGACACAGGGATCATGACCTGAGCTAAAATCAAGAGTCGGATGCTCAACCAACTGAGCTACCCAAGCCCCCATCTCTGGTGTTTCTTCTTATAAGCACACTAATTCTACTGGATCAAAGCTCCATTCTCATTACTTTTTTTTAATATTGATTACTTCTTTAAGGCTCTATGTCCACATGCAGTCATATCTACAGTTAGGGCTTCAACATATAAATTGTGGGAGAACATAAACATTCAGTCTCTAACTTTTTACATCTAAGCCTCCAAAATGTATGTTTCCTTCTTACATATGAAATACATTCACTCCATCTCAAGCCCCAAAAGTTTTAACTCAGTCTAGTATCAACTCAGTAGTCTAAAATCTAAAGACTCATGTAAATATCATCCAAATCAGGTATCAGTGAGACTCAAGGTACGAATTCATCCTGAAGCAGACTTCCTGTCTAGCTGTAAACCTGTGAAACCAGACAAGGTATGGGCTTCCTGAATGCAATTCTTGGATAGGCAAAGGATAGATATTCCCAGTCCAAAAGGGAGAATTAGGAAAGAAGAAAGGCACTATGGATCCCTAGCAAGTCCAAAACGTAACAAGGCAAATGATATTAGGTCTTAAGTCTCAAGAATAACCTCGTTTGGCTTGATACCTACCTTCTGGACTCACTGAAGCTGTACCCTATGCATACAGTTCTGCCAGGCAGGAATCCCTCCACTAAGGTTCTTCCAGGCAGGGTCTCACCCCAAATGCACCAGTCAGCCTTGTCTTCAAGACTCCAGGTGTCCCAAGGCTCAAGTTAGTAGCAGCCTGGCTTGTTGAAGCCTTGTTAGTGGCCACACCCTTTGAAAGTGAAGTAGAGACAGCCTTGGTCCCTGGACCTGTAGTGGTGATGGCAGCCCTGTTGATCTCTGAATCACTTTTGGGGTCATTATTACCCTTTTTTGATAGATAAACCATGCTCATAGCCAAATAGCTATATGGCCCCATGCTGCAGAATATTAAGTCCTACAGCCTTTTTCAACTATCTTGTGTCTGTCCCCTTCAGCTCAAACTGGCAGTGTTTCTGTTCATATAATCCCATAATCTCTATAAGAA
Source organism: Panthera tigris (assembly GCF_018350195.1). Classification (NCBI taxonomy): domain Eukaryota; kingdom Metazoa; phylum Chordata; class Mammalia; order Carnivora; family Felidae; genus Panthera; species Panthera tigris. The sequence continues at coordinate 88,649,400 of NC_056663.1, forward strand.
GTGATAATCCAGCCACAGCCTTGGTGTTCTCTTCAGTACATACTTTCTCATGTTTTGCAAGATGGGCACATGGAGAATTTTATAAACTTTCAACTTCTGGTTCCTTTTTGTGTAACAATTCCTTCTTCGATTGTGTGCAATCAGGAGGATCTATGTCACACCTTCAGAATTTTGCTTAGAAATTTTCCCAGTTAAGTATCCAATTACATCATTCATAATTTCCTTCTGCCCTAAATACTAGAACACAAGTGAGACATATCCTTAGCCACTTTAATAACAAGGATTACCTTTCTTTCAGTTTCCAATAACCTGTTTCTCATTTCTGTCTGACACATCACAGAATGGCCTTTAATGGCCATATTTCCACGAACATTCTGTTGATGACTATTTACATATTCTCTAATGATGGAGGATTTCTACTCAGCTCTTCTCTTTTCTTTATGAGCTGTCACCAGAATTGCCTTTAATGAGCACATTTCAACACATTGAACAAAACACTGTTCAACCAATAGTACCTTCACAGCAATCTAGGCTTTTTCTAGTATTCATCTCAAAACTCCTCAACCCTCTACACATTAGCCTGTTCTAAAGCTGCTTCTCCATTTTTAGGTATATGTTATAGCAATACCTCATGCTATAGTGCCAAAATGTGTTAGTTTGTTCAGTCTACCATATCAAAATACTAAAAATTAAACAAAAGAAACGTTTTAAAATTCTGGAAGCCAGAAGTTCAAGATCAAGGTTCTGACCCCTTCAGTTTCCAGTGAGATTTCTCTTCCTGGTTTGAAGATGACCATCCTGCAGTGTCTTCCTTTTCTCTGTGCTTGTACAGAGAGAGAAAGAGAATGAAAGAGAGCACTCTGGTGTCTCTTCTTATCAGGCCTCTAATGTTACTGGATCAGGGTTCCACTCTTAAAATTTCATTTAACCTTAAATTCCATCCACAAGGATTTTGTCTCCAAATACAATAACATGGGGGGTGAGGGGACACAAACATTTAGTCCATAGCACAGTCCAAGGACAAAAAGGCAGATTTTATGATTAGAAGCAAAGTGAGAAAAGTAATGCATGTGCGTTGGCATATTTCAGTAACTGAAACAAGGCTAATATGAGAAGCAGAACTGGTAAGTTTGGGCAAGTATGAGATAGGGAAAGATTTCAATGGAATGGCATAATGAGAACCTTCATATCATGATTTCTGGATTTTATTTTAACTGTGAGGAAAAATAATAAAGGCATTAAGCCCGGTGGCAGGCACTACAGTGCGATAATGTGTTAGAAACATCTCCATGTTAACTGCATTGAGAACAGATTAATTGTGGGTAATAGAGAGCCAATCACATGTGGAAAGCCAACAAGTAAAAACCAGGCAAAAATGTGAACAAAATACATAAATAATTAATATAAATTATTATATATTGGAACTTATTCTGTTAATAAAAGAAGTGCTAATAAAAATCATCAATGTAATGCCATTTTTATCTCATTACATTTTTATTTGATGGGCCCAACTAAGATAAAAATCAATCAATATGTTGGAATTATATTGATTAATTATAATAATTATTTGACTGATTATAATTAAATAATTAACACAATGTTACATTATTGCTATACGAAATAATACAAAAACAGAGAAAAACAAACACAGGATTAAGCATCTCTGAATACTTGGACATGATCAAGACAAAGGATATCGCCTTCCTTCTTCCATTTCCCAGGCAGTGCCAGGCCTCCAGTGGTCTTGTGGAAATGTGTTGGAATGATTTTTGATGTCATAATGCTGGCAGGTTCTACTGGCAGTTATTTGGGTGAGGATGAGGAAAACTAAACTTTCTGAAACAGTCTGACAAGTTCCACACAAGGAAGAATAAATAGCCATACTCTAATGCCAACAGAGAGCTAATTGAGGATGTTAGAAGTCAATGGGAAGACCACAAAGCAATCACTCTTTCTTTCTCCCTGGCCAAGAGACTGCCTCTCTAGAGCAGAGGAAACCAGAAGCAGCCACATTTCAGAAGTGGGAAGAAATATACTTTTGAGGAGAGAAAATGCTTGACCAAATGGACTATGAAGAATTATTGGAGTGGTAATGCCTGAGGCATAAGGCTTAGAGAAATGGGAAATATTTCCTCTTATAAAATGGATTTCCATTTAGTGGTAGAGGTTTTTGCATTTGATTTTTGGTGGTCTAATTCATATTTGGTACACTATATTTAGTCAAGCAAAATAGCTTGACTAAAGAGTTAATATCCTATAATTTCAGTTCAGTGAAACTATCCTAAGGAAATTATTAGAAACTCCAGGAATTCCCCATATATTAGCAGTGTTATTTAACTTAAGAGTGGAAATGATTACTTATTACTTAACTATCCATGTCATGTTTTCCAAAATGCTTTCTTGACATGAACGTCTTCTCACAATGCAATGATAGGACAAAATATGTACACATTTACATATAGGTTATAAAATGTTATATGTAAATGTGTATATTAAAAGAAAACTTGCTAACATATACAGTGAATATCTCAGATGGATAGTATTACTGGTGGCATTTTAAAAATCATTTTATATTTTTAAAGAGATATAATTATTATTTTTGCTCCTTATTCATGGTTATTTGCAAAATAAAATATAACTTTTCTCACTGTAAAAGATTCAAACAACATTAAGATATGAAAAGAACATCTTTGTTTAGAGACAGGCAGTTCTGGGGATATTACATAAGTGAAAGTTTGGATAATTCAAGCCTAAAATCATTCAAGAATAATTTCTCTATAGTAAGGTAATGGAGAAAGTCAATCTTAGAATATAGAAATTTCTAATCATAACACATGCATCTACAGGATGTATTTTTTTTCTTTGATGTTTTTTGCCTTATCTAAAATAAAGCTATCTAAATAAAGGACTTGACCTTCATCGTAAAAGTTTAACTTACCTGATCGAATCCCAAAGTTTCTGTTGCCTGGCAGCACTTTGCGGAACTAGCACTGGATCTGCTCTTTGATGAATTCTTAGATGATGCTGTCATAAAATAGAATATGTTCAAGTTATGATGATAGTTAATGCCAAAATAACAACACAAGGGTTGTTAAAAAATTCCTGGAAATTCCAGTGCATGTTAAAAACAATACGATTTAAAAGATGCACTAAAAAAAATTAGGGAAGTGGATATTTCTATTTACCAGCTAAAGTGATGCAAGGCACTCGTAAAAGCAGTAGACAGTGAAGCTGGTAGGCTAGTTTTTACATCCAGAGTGGTGATGATAAAAAAGTCAACATTTTATATACTGTTGTTTTGCCAAATGCAATTACACTGCATATATAGTAGAACACAATACTCCCCTCTCTCCCTACGCACATTTTATTACCTTCTAGTCTCAGTAACACATCCCTCTGCAGAATTAACCACTTAACAGTTTGTGTGGTTGCTCGCAATCATTGACAATGTGATTTTATATGTGCACAGTATATTGCATTACCTATGAATAAGAAAAATGCATTAAAATATACGCAAATAATTTCCCTTTAACTTTTGTGCTAAAAGTCACTTTAAGTAACACTCCAGAAAAAAATCCCTATGAACACTTTAACAATTGATTTGTTTATCAGTTCCTGTGATAAAAAACTTTAAAAGTTTGGTTACAAGAAGATTCTCCTTAGAAATATGTTTCTCTAGGGGCACCTGGGTAGCTCAGTAGGTTGAATGTCTGACTCTTAATTTTGGCTCAGGTCATGATCTCACCGTTCATGGGCTGGAACCTCAGGTCAGGCTCTGCCCTGACAGTGTGGAGCCTACTTGGTATTCTCCCGCCCCTTCTCTCTCTGCCCTTCCCCTGCTTGTGTGCACGTGTTCTCTCTCTCTCTCTCAAAATAAATAAACATTTAAAAAATAATAAAATGTATACAGAAAGAAGTATATTCTCCAGATCTACATATTTGCTTCCATTTGTTTTACCTAAATGTGGATAGAAACATGTTAAGAGTATGCAACTTCATAAATGTCATAAATTTGGTAATAAATCTCTTAAAAGTAAAAAAGATAAGGAAAGAGAAGAGAGCTAGCTTTTCCTCTTGAGTTAGTGTAATGTAAAATGCTCATTAACATAGTGATTTTCTTTTTTCAACTTTTTTTTTTTTTTTTTTAATTTATTTTTGGGACAGTGAGAGACAGAGCATGAACGGGGGAGGGGCAGAGAGAGAGGGAGACACAGAATCGGAAATAGGCTCCAGGCTCCGAGCCATCAGCCCAGAGCCTGACGCGGGGCTCGAACTCACGGACCGCGGGATCGTGACCTGGCTGAAGTCGGACGCTTAACCGACTGCGCCACCCAGGCGCCCCAACATAGTGATTTTCTTAAAAAAATAAGCCCAGCAATCTACTGGGCTATGCATATGCTTTCTTACAAGCAGTTTAAAGAAGAGTTACAGAAAGTACTTATATGAGATGAAGACTAAATTACTATCTTTGTGAGATGATGGTGAAAATTTTCCTTTGAAATAAAGGAACAAAAAAACACCACCAGTTTAAAACAAATATTAGCTAAGTATTTATTTATGGAAAAAGACTTAATTACACATTTTTCCCCAAAGAAGCAATTTTAAAACCTGTGATCCCACTGTCTTAAAATCTTGCCTCTTCTAAGTCTCTCCTCTAATGTGATACTAGGTACTTGCTATTTATTTTCAGCATGATTCAGGTTAGTACATTTTGACATAACTGCTATTACAACATTTAATAAATTCATGTCTGTTCTTGCAATTTTCTACAATCATGGTTAAACAAAACATGATTTTGCCAACAAAAACGTGTCATGGACAGAACACAAAATAATTAAAAGGATCCAAACAGTTTCTATTGATCAAAGAAAAGAAGTTTAGCCGTGGAGATAAGTATATTGCTATTAGAGATTACCATTGATGGCAAAATCTTATATCCATTTTCCAACTTTATATACCTTATATTTGACTTTTGATTATGATCCTTACCTCAACCTTACTTAAAAGCAAATAATTTATATTACATCAGCTTCTTAAGACCTAGAAACATTTTTAAGAAATAGAACTTTTTAAGAAATAGAAAAATTTGAATTTTTATTAAAGTTAGGTCTGGGTTGCTTTTGTCATAGTTTTCAATAAGTCAACCTGCAATGACTCAGTACTTGAATAGGAATGTAGTGCATATGTGTGTTCACAATTTTGTGTTTCTAGAAGAAAAAGGTGCCTAACAGATGGAGCAATATTGAACTTTACCCAGAGTTACATTCATCTTATGCAAAAGTCCATGCAGCAAGCAAGCCAACTTGACAGTTTAATTCCACATTAGGATAATGCTTGGAAGGGTAATCCTGTTCTCACTGCAGGATGAGGATCCCTGTATAGTAGCTTTGGCCTACAAAATTGTTAGCTATAAATTCTGAGCTGGCATTATGAGCTTCTTAACTTTTAAATCAGCCTTTTCTTAGCATCCTATTGCCAACAGTAGGTTATTTGCTCCATAAACCCATCTAACCCATTATATTTTTCTTTTTCAAATCACTTGGCAAATAAACCCAAAGCAATAAAATCTGCTTTTCATTTGGATTATCTTATTCTAGACATAGTAATCACGTGTATGTAAAAGACACAGAATGGGTTATAAATGGAACAATTTTGTTTATAAGGGTAGATATTTAAAGGGAACCAGAAGAGTTTCATTTTTTGCTGTATTTAAGGATAAAAACATCAACTGCCAGTTTGCATGAAGATAAATGTTCACAGTATTTTATGAGGAAAGTCAAAAAAGACGTGTAAATACTTCTTTGTTTACTTAGTTTTTAAAAACTTACAGTTGTTGTTCACCTGTGTACCAAGCCCATGAGTTTTTATAATAAAGAGTTTATATTCTGCCACTGTGGAGTAACCAGACATGAACACAGAAAGGTGAGCTGAGATGCTTAAAAGCTGTTTTGTCCTGCCTTTGTCATTTAAACATTAGCCAGATGTCTGAAGTGAAAGCTGACAAACGCAAACTAAAGTGTTTTAAGGGCCAAACGTGTTTCCTTTTAGCTCTTAGTTTTCCAAATGGAGAAAAATCTGTCTTGGACCTTAAGTCTTGGGAGGAATCTAGTCTTGAAATCTACAGATCCTGCCATCTCTTTCGGCTTGGAGTGGCTGGATGTCTCTGAGAAAAGTTTTGAAGTCCTGTTATACTGTCCTGATTCCAACTGTGACTTTCTCTTTCAGGTTATTTCCAGTTTTAAAAAAATTCTCAGTGTTTTCTATTTTACTGTTTTTATTGGAATCCAGTTATCCATGGCCCATATTTCTTCTATGTTATCCTTTTCAATTAATTAGAGTAATTAATTAATTAGTTTGACACAAAATCATCTCATTTTATACATGGTCACATGTATAATTGTTACTTTGACTATACATTTTTAAATCAACAGACTAGTTTTTAGAACAATTTTCAGTTCATAGCAAAGTTGAGTGGAAAGTACAGAGTTCTCATATACCTCCTCTCCTCCCCACACACATTGATGATATTAATTTTTTTCTTGCTTTAATTGGATTTTTCAATGTAAGCATCATAGGATGTTGTTTTCTTATTTATATCTACAGAAGCAACAATGTTTATAATGATTATAACTATAAAGATTATCTATATTCATTCATAGCAATCTATTGGTAATGTCAACTTCAATGGGAGAAACAGCCTAGATATTTAAATTAAGAAAGATTCTTCGGCTCTCTTTTTTTTTTTCAATATATGAAGTTTATTGTCAGATTGGTTTCCATACAACACCCAGTGCTCATCCCAAAAGGTGCCTTCCTCAATACCCATCACCCACCCTCCCCTCCCTCCCACCCCCCATCAACCCTCAGTTTGTTCTCAGTTTTTAAAAGTCTCTTATGCTTTGGCTCTCTCCCACTCTAACCTCTTTTTTTTTTTTTTTCCTTCCCCTCCTCCATGGGTTTCTGTTAAGTTTCTCAGGATCCACATAAGAGTGAAACCATATGGTATCTGTCTTTCTCTGTATGGTTTATTTCACTTAGCATAACACTCTCCAGTTCCATCCATGTTGCTACAAAGGGCCATATTTCATTCTTTCTCATTGTCACGTAGTACTCCATTGTGTATATCTATTCAACAGCTCTCACAGGCATAAGGGAGAATGGCAGCATGCATGATGTGTTTTTGTCAACCTCCACCTGTTACCTCAGTAACGAAGACCAGGTTTCCATATACATGCTCTGTGAGTCTTTTCACCCAATAGTGCAAACTTGTATTATAATATTTCAGGATATCTAAAAGGCTTATTTTTCTCTATTACTTGGATTCTCCATTATAAAGACTATACATTGTGATCTTATTTGAACAGTTATAGTTCCTGCTTTATCATGCTATATGTGAATTTAAGTGATATAAGGGTCATTGTCTCCATTCTGTATGATCATTAACAAGGGATAAACTTTGAAATAATAATATCATTAACAGTATTTAAAATTCAATTTAACATTTATAAGATTTTTACAAACATTATTTCAGTTAATCTTTATATTATCTGTTAGCAATTATTTTTATTCAAAATTATTGATGAGGACCAGAGAGATGAGTTTACTTGCCACCTAATTAGTAAGTGATAGAGACAGGATTCAAATCCAGGATGTCTACCTCTAAAACTCATTCCCTTAGCAATGAAATAGTCAGAGGCAGTAGGAAGGAGATATGAGGCATCAGACAGGATTAAATTTTCCAAACTTCTAGAAGAAGACAGTCCATAACCAGATTTGTCTACCGTTTTTTATTTCAATATGTCTCCAGTGTGTTTATTTTTGATAATTTTTGTTCAATGCAGAGTTCATAACAACTTAGGGTCCAAGAACAAATTCTCATTGAGACCCTGATTTTTTTCCTTTTTCAGACTTTTTCTAGAGTTTGCACATTAATCAAATGTGTTATTTTTTTTAATAATTTTGAGCACAACATACTGCATAAGAACTCATTAAATAAACCAGCCCCTCATAAAATATTTACTGAATATTTTTTAATATTTATTTATTTTGAGAGAGAGAGCACACATTCATGAGTGTGCACAGGGATGGGGCAGGGAGAGAGGAGAGAGAAAGTATCCCAAGCAGGCTCCATGCTGATCCAGAAGTCAATCTCATGAACCATGAGATCATAACCTCAGCCTAAATCAAGAGTTGGACACTTAACTGACTTAGCCACCCAGGCTCCTCACTGCAATTGTTTTACAATTTCCTTACAGGCAAGGTAAAAGAAGAACCCTCTTAGTATAAAAGCATGTTAACTTTTTCTCTTATTTTGAGAGCCATAGGAAATTTTCTGTAATCCTAAGATTATAATCAGGACATTTTTATTATCAACTTAGTTTGAGTTTTGGTGAGTTAGGTCTCTGAACACACAAGCAAAACAAACCAAAAGTAAAATTACATCCCTTACTAGTAAGCAAGACTTAAGTAGAATACTGAAAGTCTTCAAGAATGAGACCCTAATTTTCCTTAAATAAGATATTTTCAACAATGCCTACAAATCACAATTTTCCTGGAATCTTTGTAGAAAATATACAGTTGCACAGATTTTATCACCAGAAAATTTTATTTAATTGCTCTGTGATAGAGCTTGAGCATTATTTTGTTATTAAACTGTTGCACATTTAGCTTTTGATATAATGTACATAAGATAAAATGCACTCATTTTATTATTTAAACATTTTTTTAATGTTTATTCATTTTTGAGAGACAGAGAGAGACATAGTGTGAGTGGGGGAGGGACAGGGAAAAGGAGACACAGAATCCAAAGCAGGCTCCAGGCTCTGAGCTGTCAGCACAGAGCTCCACGCGGGGCTTGAGCTCATGGACAACGAGATCATGACCTGAGCCAAAACTGGACACTCAACCAACTGAGCCATCCAGGTGCCCCAAAATGCACTCAATTTAAATGTTCAGTTCACATATTAAAAATGCTAATATTTTTGTAACCATAACACATTAAGATTTAGAAAATATTTCTATTTTCCATTACCTCCAAATTTTTCTTGTGCCCCTTTGTACTAAATGCACCCACCTATCCTATCCCTGGCTCCAGAACATCACAGAGTTGTTCATATTCACTATAAAATTAGTCTTGCCTGACCTAGAATTTCAGATAAGTAGAATAGTACAGTATCTGGGTTTTTTTTTTGTGTGTAGCAAAAACACTTTTGAGATTTATTCATGTTGCATATATTCATAGTTTACTCTTTCTTACTGCACAGTATTGTGTTTATACTAAATTTGTGCATGCATATGTGTGTATACACACATATATACACACATGTACATATATATACATATAAATATACATACACATAAACACATATATAAATATATATATTGTAAATGTATATGTATGTACATGTAAATGTATATGTGTATTTATATAACATATTATATATTATATATATATTATGCTTGTATTTTTTTAGTTCTTTTTAAAATCTTTGCTTACCCTGACTACGCTATGTTAGAGAAAATTTTTCTCATATTTTTCTGGAACTTATACAGCTTTCTTTTTTATGTTTAAGTGTATGACCAATTTAGTTGATGACTATTTGGAAAGAGGAAATGGTTAAGTACATTTCTTTGGCTATCTATTCCACCATGCCACCACTATTTAGTAAAAATATTATTCTTTGCTTTTGGCAGCATTGTCAAAAGTCAGTTAACGTGATCTGGGGTAAGGCTTAGTTTTTAGTGGATTGAGCAGAGAACAATGCAGACTTTAGTGGAAGAGACTAGTGTATTTCTATACTCTTTGAATTCCATTTGATCTATAAGTCTATCCTTCTGTGAATACTACCTCACTTGATATTTGAGAATAGGTCTTAAAATAGTGTAATTCTTCCAACTTTGTTCTATTTCAATTTTCTTTTAGCTTTTTTAGGACTTTGTAGTGCCATACAAATTTTAGAATCAGTCTGCCAAAACAAAATCAAAAAAATCCCCACAGAATTTTGGGGTGTTTTTGATTGGGATTATGCTCAGTATATGGATCCATTTGGGATGAACCAAGAACTTTACAATATCATTTATTTTAATCCATGTAATTGGCATCTCTCTCCACATTTTATGTCTTCTTAAATTACTGCCAGAATTATTTTGTAATTATTAGTGTATTGGTTTTTCATGCATTGTGTTGAATTTATCCCAAAGTATTGTGTCTTTTTTATGCTTTGTAATGCTATTTTTATTTCATTTACTGATTCTTTCCCACTGTGTGAAAAAGCAATTGATTCTTTTTTCTAGGTTTCTTTGGATATTCCATCAATGATAAAATCTTGCTTTCTGTGAAAGAAAATATTTTTACTCTCATTTTTTGCAATAAGCATGCTTTGAACTTACTTTTCTCTTTTGTTGCACTAGATAGAATCTCCAGAAAAGTGTCACATAGAAGTGGTGAGAGGGGGCATCTTTGCCTTCCTCATCTTAGAAGGAAAACAGTCATTCATTTGTCACTAAAGTATAAAGTTAGGAGTAGGTTTTTCAAAGATTCCCATTATCAGAATGAAAAATTTCCCTATTATTCTTGGCTGACAGACAATTGTTATGAATGAATGTTGAGTTTTGTTATATGTTATTTCTCTATCTAATGATAGGATCATATGTGTTTTTTTCTGATTTATTCTATTAATATGATAAATAATGTATATTTTTTTTTATCTTGAAATGCTACACCATACTTACATTCCTGGTGAAGGAGGCTCTTACTTTCATGGTATGTTATTATTTTTATATATTACTTATACACATTTCTAAACATTTCATTAAACATTTTTATGTCTTTTTTCCTGACGGTCTCCTGAAATGCAATTTTCTCATTTCTGTGAGATGATCATGCTATTATCTGGTTATGCTTCTTCTGCACTGGGACCCAGAAAATGCCACTGGGCAGAAAGCCTGGCACTGTCACAAGAAATATTTAGTCCTGCTGAGATGATCCAGAATAGTTGTTTTAAATGGAATCAGTTATGTCTTTGATGTCTTATGTCTATACTCAAACCCACTAACTATGTCACTGGGCAACCGCAACCTAATTAAAAAGGCAGAATTTCGTAAGAATGAGATCTCTATTTCCATTATGTAGGATGTTTTCAACACTGCCGACATATGCTGCAAAACATCACAGTTGCCCAGGTTTCATCCCCGGGAGTTTTGACTTAATTGTTACATCTTTACTTAACTGAATACTTAACTCTTTTTGCTTCAATTTTTCTTTTTAATCCCTTCAAGTGATTTTAGTGGAAAGCCACATATTGGGAACAACTTATCTCAGTCCAATGGGTTATAATTACTTCTTATACAACACTGCCAGAGAGTTATCTTGTCCACATGAAGGATATTAAATCATTTGCACAAGTTCATATATCAGTGGAGCTTCTGGGTGACTCAGTCAGTTAAGCATCCAACTCTGGATTTTGCTTCAGGTCATGACCTCATGGTTCGTGAGAATGAGCCCTGCATTCGGCTCTGTGCTAACAGCATGGAGCCTGCTTGAGATTCTTTCTTGCCCTCTCTCTGTCCCTCCTCTCCATTCTCTCTCTCTCTCTCTCTCTCAAATAAATAAGTAAACAGTAAAAACAAAAACAAAAACAAAAAGTTCATATTGTCAAAGGAAGTGAAGAGAGAATCCTTATAATCTTCTGATCACCAATGTGATTCTTTTTCTTTTTTTTAATTTTTTAACATTATTTACTTCTGAGAGAGAGAGACAGAACACAAGCAGGGGAGGGGCAGAGAAAGAGGGAGACATAGAAGCTGAAGCAGGCTCCAGGCCCTGAGCTGTCAGCACAGAGCCCAACATGGGGCTCCAACTCACGAACGGTGAGATCATGACCCAAGCCAAAGTCGGACACTCAACCGACTGAGCCACCCAGGTGCCCCCCAATGTGATTCTTTCATGACATGTTCAGTTAAGTGCAGCCACATGGTGGAAGCTCAGGAAACAAACAAAGTTTATTATACTTAGAGATTCTAGAGACAGGAGGCTCTGTACAACATGCATTGCCACATACGAAAAACCCCAGGGTGGTTAGGAGATGGAAAACAGATACAAGGGGGGAGGTTTAGGCCATTGTTTTTATTGAGATTTCCATAGGAAAGGCAAGGCAAGAAGGATAGTATTAATAGGTTAGGACTGGCTAGTTGGAATACATTTTGTGAATTTGGGGCTATAGGAGTGGTCCCCAACTGCCTGGCACCTGGCCGGAGGAACATTAAGGCAGAGGATTATTGCCTCCCTGGGAACACAAGCCAAAAGAAAGGCCTATGGATTGATTAGTTTGCATATTATTCATATGCAGCAGGCTGGGCCTTCTGCCATCTCTAAGAATTGCCTACCTCAAGGAAAGGAAGTATCTTCTAACCCAGAAAGGGTTTTTTTACAATGTGAAACTACTACAATATACAGAAAATTAAAAATAATTACAATACAACCAACGTTCCTGTTTGGGATTTTTTTTTTCTTTTTTTACTCTGAACTGATGCCTTTTTGGGCCAATATTATGGTGTTTTATTCCTTTAGTTTAATATATTTGTTTTAATTTTTGAACCTTTCATTCATATTAACTGGATATCCTTCAAAAGTGAAAAGTATGTAATTGATAACTCCAACACCTGAGCATGTCCCTACTACATTGCACAGTATATTCCTCTCAAATTTTCCTGAGAGATACTTAAATCCCATTATATATAACTTCAAAGAAATATTTAATATTGTTGAAATAACATTTTCGGCCCAAGAGGGAGCCTCTACTGCCTGATGTTCCACGTCATGTAACTGAAACCTAGTTAACTTTTGTGTATCTGTAAACACTCTGCTTGACCAGAAATACATCAGTCAGCCAATCCCCAAATGCCAAGCCAACTCTGGGACTTCTCCCCCCAAACAATAGATATTTTCTATTTTCTCTTCCTTGTTCCTTATTCTTTATCCTATAAAAACTTCTTGCCTTCCATCCTATTTTGCAGTTCCCTGAAAGGAAATTGTTCACTTCATGAAATGTTACATGAAGTTTTTCTCTATCACATAAACTGTCTTTTTCATCATTTTTTAATAGCTTTTAGCAATGAGGAAAGAGATCTGAAGCTGATTGCTAACAGCCTACTGGACAACCAGACACACAGGCAAAGCACCAGCTAACTCTTTAAACTCACTGTTCCTCTTGTGATTACTGAGGGCTGTGGGTGAGTCACTCTCTAATTTAAGCTCTGCTCTTTTGCTTTTAGCTCCCTGATTGAAGTAAATTTTATTTTATTTTTAAATTTTTTTAAGTTTATTTATTTTTGAGAGAGAGAGAAAATGAGCAGGGGAGGGGCAGAAAGAGAGAGAAAGAGAGAGAGAAAGAATCCCAAGCAGGCTCCACATTGTCAGTGCAGAGCCCGACTTGGGGCTTGAACTCACTAACTGCGAGATAATTACCTGAGCCAAAACCAAGAGGCAGATACTTAACCGACTACGTCATCCAGGTGCCCTTGAAATAAGTTTTATTAAAAAAGCAACGTTTATACATAGCATGGGGTCTGGGAAATGTTCTGGGATTTGTTAGGGTTTCCAAAAATGTTCCAGGGTCATCATATTAGGAGTCTGCATCAGGTGGCAGTGCTGTTAGACTTACAAAGCCTTGAGGTAAGTCCACAGCGTAAGCTTCTGGGAGACTTTTGAAAATAAATTAAGACAAGAAATGCAGGCTGTTTTGACCATGAGAATAAAAACCTAAGAACGTGAAGGTCAGACTATTAAAAGCCATTAGGGTGTGTGCCACTAAAGGAATAAAGGGACCTTCTCCTGGAAGACATAATAGATGTACTGCTAATGGGAACCTTGGAAGCCAAAGCCACAAAATTGGTGAGCATGGGTTGAGCACTTAAAAGCTATTAGCATGCTCTCCATCTAACTCTAAGACTTTTGTGATAAGATAAGATGGTTACGAAATGGGTTAGATTGACAGTAGATCACCCATCAACCTCAAAAAAAATTATATTCAACAAGGTATGCTGTAAAACACCACTAAATCCTCAACCCAGTAGCACAGGCTTCTTAGGTATTAATTTTGCTCTGAAAGACCTATGGCTTAGCTAAAGAAATGAAATCTTTCAGTTTCAAAGAATTGAACCCACTACCTTCCAGCATGTCTGCTTATTTTATGTCTTAGAACGGTGGTCTTGGAAACTCTAGATATCCAAAAATGGCGAAATCTTACTCAGACAACCTAGAATTAATATGGTCATCAGGGGGAATATTCCAGTTAGATAAGAGAATTCATTTAAGAGCAAGGATTCCCAAATCAAACAAACTGAATGGGATACCTATTTTAATTGGCATGCAGAATCCTCCAAAGGGCTTCAAAATTCTAAAATAGCTTCATTGAAAGACTCGTTGCAAAAGGCTACTGAAAAATTAAACACAGGGGAGGTATACCTAAAACAAAAGAACTAAGACTGATATGACTTCTACTACTTATCTCTATCCTCCTTTATCTGAGTATTCAGTCTGCTTATCCTGTCTGAATTGTCTTTCCACTCTGAAAAGACTATGAGACCATTTAAACAAAAGTCAAAGTCTTCTATACCAACATCTCTATATCTACCCTTGAAGGAGGGCCACTGTATAGGCCCCATCCCAGGGTTGTTGGGACTCTGAGGGATTTTCTGGTAAACTTCTATCAGTTATTATCTTAAACATCAAGGGGAGAATAATATTAAAATGAGAGGAATATCTTGCCAAATTCTACTAGATACCAGGCTACACTCTCTACTTTAAACCTACTAGCTCCAGAGCCTGTAGGTGAGATGTTGGGAAGATTGGTAGAAGCCAGCAAAGGGTGATAACTCATACCAGAGTCAAATCTTCCTGATCTCTGTATTGTCCAGTCAAGCGAGGAAGGTAAAATTTCACATTCCCCCTTATTGGTTATCAATCCTTTTCTCTCCCGTGAACACCTCTTGCCTTCTTGTTTGTCTTATTGCATGTTCTCAGAACTTGACTTGGTTTTCTGCCTGTCTGGGACATGCAGGTTGTAGGTTCTTACATATAGAGGCAACTCAACCATCAGGTTGGGGGCCCATTTATAGACAGAAATATGGGTTGCACCTGATTTTTGGCTAGCTATGACTGGACAGAAATGTGGCGTGCACTACATTTACAGGTAGGATCCTACTAACTACTGCCAGATTTCAGAGAATTGTCTTAATCTAGGGAAAAATAGGATAAAATACACAGAGAGGGAAAGATTTGGACCTTACTTCCCTGGGGGGGGGGGGTGGGCAACACATATTTTGGAACAATGCTGGTAGCATCTGACCACAGCAAACCCTTTGGGCCTAAGTTTCTTCTTAAGAATGTAACAGACATGGGACCCCTGGGTGGCTCAGTTGGTTAATCGTCCGACTTTGGCTCAGGTCATGATCTCGTGGTTCACAGGTTCGACTCCTACATCAGGCTCTGGGCTGACAGCTCAGAGACTGGAGGCTGCTTCGTGGATTCTGTCTCCCTTTCTCTCTGTTCCTCTCCTGATCATATTCTTTCTCTCTCTCTCTCTCTCTCTCTCCCAAAAATAAATAAAACATTAAAAAAAATGTAACAGACACCTCCTACTCTGCCTCAGGTTCTCTTCAGGAATTTGACAAAAGACCTGACTAAAAATAAGTAGACCATAGAACATATGACCCACAAGGAACAATATGGCCATAGACCCACCCCTCATACAATAGAAATGAGTCAGTAAAAAAAAAAGATTTATTTATTTATTTTGAGAGAGAGTGCACAATCAGGGAGGGGCAGAGAGAGAGGGAGAGACTCCCAGGTGGGCTCCTCTCTGAAGCATGGAGCCCTACATGGGGCTTGATCTCATGAATAATGAGATCATGACCTGAGCTGAAATCAAGAGTCAGATGCTTAACTTACTGAGCCACCCAGGTGGCCCTATTCTTACTTTCTGATCTTATACTCTAATAAATATTTGCCTGCTGCTCACTTTCTTTTGTGTACACCTCTTTAATCTTTGAAGCAGGAGACAGTGAACCCCCGGGTATTGAGGTAAAGAATCCTGAAACATTTAATCTTGGGAAAGTAATATCTTTTACACTTTCTTTGGGGAATGCCTCTTGGATCCATGAGATTGTTCAATACTGCCAGGAATATTTACTGTGTGTCCTCTCTGAAAACTGACAAGATATTTGAAAGGATTTTTTTATCGCTATATTGACTCTATGTTGACCAAATTAGAAGTTGATATTCAAAGTCTGACAGGAACTTTTTCTTAAAGCCTTCTCTCCCAAGCTAAATGATACTATGTACCCAGAGGGAAAGAAAAACATTCCAAAGCACAGTTCTAAATCTATTATATTGGAATCTTTTGATGTCTATCTTAGCTGAAGATTTTATCCCTAACATAAAGAAGCAAATTGCAGATAATGTAGTTGTATGGATGGGTTAGTCCCTTGATATCTTTCAGGTTTCAACCTAATTCTTTAAGGGAATAATGATAACAAGTGTCCTACAAATTGAGGATAATCTGTACAATTTATCTTACAAATTGTGAAAAACTCACCTATCCTTTACCAATCCCCAAACCTCCCGTATTCATATCAAAAGGTGTAGGTATTGTAAAAATCTGGATTTAGGAAACAAAATTCCTTCTTGGAAGAACTTTGCACTTTTCCTCTGTGCCTTTGAGATGTATATGTTCTTGGCTTCTCTAGGAATTCAGGGCCATCTCTTTGAAGTGCAAACTTCAAGAAGGTAATTCTTGTCAGAAGAAAAAAAATAATGAAAAGGCTATTTGGAAACCAGATGACTGAAAAATCTTAAGAGTCTTTTCCATAAATAGAAATAAAAAGTTTAATCAAGTGATCTTAATGTATTCTCTTTGACAAAAAACACAATATGGATACAACTGTTTTGTTTTGTTTTGTTTTGTTTATAAACTAGTGAGCTTTGCATTATCATCCTAATGACTAATTTTTTTAATGTTTATTTCTTTTTGAGAGACAGAGAAAGACAGAACACGATCAGGGGAGGGGCAGAGAGAGGGAGACACAGAATCTGAAGCAGGCTCAAGGCTCTGAGCTGCCAGTACAGAGCCTGATGCAGGGCTTGAACCCACTAACTGTGAGATCATGACCTGAGCCTAAGTTGGACACTCAACCAATTGAGCCTCCAAGACCCCCCAGTGACTAAAATTTTAAAACAGGAGCCGTCAGATCTCTGTTTGTTGTTTAATTAAAACAGTCATTCGTTAGAGACATCAGCTTTGAATATAACACTTTTTATTCTACTTAGGTTTACTAAAAGTCAAATAAGCTCATGTTATGTCTGTTACAGAATTTGTCAGCAAGAAAGATAATTTAAGATGTTGGTTAGCTATTTAATTTCTCATGAAAATTTCATGCATTACCTAAACATAATAATTAATAAGAAAAATTAAATAGATGTAAGTAAAAGTTTATAGATGGACTTGTCAACAATAATTCATGGTATTCATAGTATGTTTGCTTAAGAATAGTTTCCAGAATCTTTTTGGCAACTTGTAACCTTAAAGTTATGCTGAAATAAATTCAATGATGAATATTCACTGAATATCTAGATCATTTCCAAATAAAATACTGAAATATTAATCACAGAACATGGCTTTACCCTCTTTTTTTACAGAGGAAATAAATATATTGGGTCTATAAGTAAACAAGTTTTCTGCCACATTGAAAAATTTACTGTGAGGAAAAATGTATTTCTAGAAATTATGAAACATGTTTATAAATTTGCCGATGCTAGAGTAAAACTCTACAAATTGTTAACTTCTTAGTTTACACTAGGAATTAAAGAGTCTAAGGGTTAAGAATTCTAAGTAACATATGTAATTAAAACTATTTCCTTGGAAATAATAAGGGAAAGATCCCTATGCAAGGAAAGAAGGATGTGTTTTTGTTAAGAAAAGATATGAAGTATGGAGTTGTGTTTTGTTAAGGGAAAATGAATAATTTTGTCCTAAATAAAAATAACTGATTATTCCAGAAAAAGAAAGAGAGAAAAAAAATGAGACAAGACCTAAATGGATATAAAAAACAGTTATAGAAGTTGTGAAAAAGAATCTTGAGGAAGAAATTTTTGTATGCTCATGTTGGCTTGGAATATTGCAATAGAATTATTTAAGTATTTTTTAATGTGTTTTAGTATCAAAAGTATACTGGTTCAAAATTAGTATTTGTTTCTTTATTTTTTTTTTCTGTTAAAAAGCCAAAGTTTTCTTAAAGTATTGGTCTTCTCTTAATAAGAAATTGTAAACAAAGGTTTTTCTTTACTGTTTAAGTAATCTGCTTGGAAAGCAGAAATTATGTGTTTTCCCAAAATTTACTGTGCTTCAAGTTGTCTTTATCAGGTCTTTGATTACTTAAGAAAACTACATCTTCTCACTTTTAAAAGAGCTAAGATTTTTTTATAACTGTGCAACTTCCTTTATTGCTCTTGAAGTCCTTAATTGGTTAAGTTTATATTCTTTTTAAATTTTTATTTATTTATTTTTGACAGAGACAGAGTGCGAGCATGAGCTGGAGAGGGGCAGAGAGAGAGGCAGACACAGAATCTGAAGCAGGCTCCAGGCTCCAAGCTGCCAGCACAGAGAGCACTACGTGGAACTCAAACTCACAAACTGTGAGAGCATGACCTGGGCCGAAGTCAGACGCTTAACCGACTGAGCCACCCAGATGCCCCATTAAGTGTATATTTTTTAACAAACTTCTCAAAAATCAAATTCTAGATGAAGTTTTTTTTTTACTTTAACTAACTTTGGAATTTTTCCAAGGAGTCCTTAGAACATCACAAAAGATTTGTTCCCTCTCCTTATAAACAGAGAAATATTAAACTAATTAGGCTTATTTGGTATGTTAAATTACATAGAAAGCATTGTCAAATAAGAAGTATGTTTAAACTTCTTAGATTATGTTTGTATCAATTTGTGTTATTAATATCAGTGTTCTAGAAATTGTATAAAATTCCTAAAAATCCAATATGTTCTAATATAATGTTATCAGTCATAATCCCAGTTATCGCCTTAAAATGTTATATATCACAGAAATAACCAAATTTTGGAGCGCCTGGATGGCTCAGTCGGTCAAGCATCCGACTTCAGCTCAGGTCATGATCTTGCCATCCGCGAGTTGGAGCCCCGTGTTGGGCTCTGTGCTGACAGCTCAGAGCCTGGAGCCTGTTTCAGATTCTGTGTCTCCCTCTCTCTCTGACCCTCCCCCGTTCAAGCTCTGTCTCTCTCTGTCTCAAAAATAATTAAACGTTAAAAAGAAAAAAAAAAAAAGAAATAACCAAATTTTCTTGTCATTTCCATTATAATGAACTCTCATCAGATTTTTAACCATGGGCTTTTGCACATTTCATAACTTAAGAAGGTTCCACCTGATATCTGGTCTTTTGTAAATGCCAGAGGCCTCACAATTAAATTCACCAGGAAAGGAAATAATTGAAATCAGAGTAGCCTGCTTCCTCCTTAGACATGACATCAAGAATCTTTCCAATCCTCCTTTTCTCTCTGACCATCCTTTTCTTAATACTTACACTATGAAGGTCTTTGTGATCTTCTGTCCATATTTTTCCTTGCCCTTGCCTAAAGAGATGATGCCATTTTTCTTATATATCAGGCCATTGCAAAAGAGTGTAATCTAATCTCCAACCAACTGTTGGATATACTATGATGCTGGTGATCCTATGGTTCTTTCTTTGGATCACAAACTTCTCCCGGATTTCCAGTGCCTCAGTTTGTTTGGAACAAGCTCTCTGGATAAATATTTCTGGGGAAATGGAGACCCAGTTACACAAAATACATAAATAGGCCAAGTGGCTTAATAAAGTATTCCCATATTTGGGAAATTTCTTGACTTACTTGATTCTAGCTGGTTTGGGTCCTGAGAACCCTGGCTCAGGAGTGCTCTCCAAACCACAAGCATTATTTTGTTTCTAATAATTATTATTGTCTTCCTAATATGCTGTGTTCTCTGAAAAGTTATAAATGCAGGTGGGCAGCCATTGGCCAGTGACAGATGGTCACTGCAATGAAAAGAGAACAGAAAAATATAACCAGCTCTAACAATACAAGCCTGAAATTGTCTCTTGTGAAAACTGCACTAAGACCTAAAGAAGCAATGGTCATTATCATGCTAAGACTAAAATTTTTGACCAAATCACCTAAATGGTCAAGATGATAATCAAAAAGGGGAACTGTTGAAATAAATTTCTAGGCTCAAGTTGGAGCTGCTCTTGCCCAGGGTGCCACATCAACAAGCTGAAATTTAGATAATTTCATGTTCCTCTAAATGTTCCACTTGACAGAAGCTCCATATACCCTTAACCAATCCCCAAATGCCAAGCCAACTCTTGTCCTTTTCACCTCAAACAAGGTTGACTGTGCAGCCCTTGCCAATTAGATATGTTGTTTTTCACTTTATTTGTTCTTTTTTCTTTCTCCTAAGAAAGCTTCTTTAGCCCCATTTTGTAGTTCTTCAAAAAGACCTTGTCCACCTCATGAAATGTTAACTAAAGTTTGTATCACCTAAATTGTCTAATTAATATATATATATATATTTAAGAATATTAACTACTGGGTAGCTGGGTGGCTCAGTCTGTTGAGTGTCCAACTCTTGATCTCAGCTCAGGTAATGATCTCCTGGTTCGTGAGACTTGCTGACAACATGGAGCCTACTTGGGATTCTCTCTCTCTCTCTCTCTCTCTCTCTCTCTCTCTCTCTCCCTCTGTCTCTCTCTTCCTTTCTGCCCCTCATCCACTCACTCATTCTAGGTGTCTCTCTCTCTCAAAATAAATAAATACACATTTAAAAAACAATATTAACCATTTTAAAACTAAATTCATCACTATCTTAACTTTAATGAAATGGCATCTTGGCAAAATCTATCCGTCAGAGACCTTTCTTATAAGCAACAAAAATGATTCTCAATGATTTAAGAGGAAAAATCCATTTTTGTTGAAAGAATATTGACTGGCTTGCAGAATTAATGCATGGGATAGAAAGGTTAGGCTCAGAAAATAGACATGTACCAAAGGAGACTCAGACTCCAGTATCACAACCGCACTTATGTGATAGGAAGTGGCTGAAGAAGGAAAATGCCTCCTCTGCTGTTGGACACTGGAGACTTGTGTGGTCATCCCGGTCCCTGCCATAACTGGGCAGTATTCCTCCAATGTCTCTTCATCTATATATTATTTTATTCTGCCATGGTCACCACAGGCCTGATTAATTTTCCATTGTTCCTGCAGCAGACACTTATGATTGTTTGTTTCAGACAGGTCCAGCTCAATCATAGGCAAATGCCTAAGCCTCTAAGTAGACAGGGAAATTGAGACCCGTGCTGTACAGCGTCTTTGCTACAATGGTCAATCCTTCTAAAACCGGGTAGGAGATCAGGTATTGGTTTGGAGTGAAAAATGTAAACCTCACTTTCATCCATCTTGGCTGACTTCTGTGAAGGGAAGAATTCCGGGTAAATGTGTCGGTTTGTCATCCTTACTATTACGGTTCCTCATTCAACAACATGGCACACAGGAACATGTGTGCCTCTTAT
Organism: Panthera tigris; assembly: GCF_018350195.1. Taxonomy (NCBI): domain Eukaryota; kingdom Metazoa; phylum Chordata; class Mammalia; order Carnivora; family Felidae; genus Panthera; species Panthera tigris. Next base: position 88,671,025 of record NC_056663.1, read on the forward strand.
ATAAGAAATGCATTTTATTGTGCCTTTTTTCTAGCCCCTGTCAAAAGTTCGTTCAAAGAAATGATGTAAAGGAAATCTTCTAATTTATTCAGAATTGTATTCCTCCCCCATGTAATCTAAATTTTACCTTTGAAATCAGTTTATTCTTTGATAGTATACATATTCTAACTGCATTAGTTTTGTCTTCATAGAACCATGATGATAGTGTTGTGTTTTATTTTCTGCCCTTTACTGTTGTTTCATAAAAAATTTATGGAAATTATGATATATTTAATTTTGTATTAGTTGCAAAAGTATTATTTAGGAATTTTTCAACATATCAGTCTTAAGATTTATTTAAATTTTTGTGGAGATGGAGAGGGGTTAAATAATTCAGTGCAAGAAAACTAATTTCATCTAAGGAATCTGTATCATGCCTCATCTTAAATAATGTATGTGATAAATCTCAGATTCAAATATAAAGAAGGAACATATTATTGTTTGTGTTTCTAATCACTTGTTTCTAACCACTTGTTATTATTTTAATCAAATTCCAAAGATACATAAGTTCACTAAAAAAAAATGTTATAAATTGTGATGTGTGTATGTGTTCCTCATGAACCACAAAATTCTCTAAAGATATGTGCATTAAAAGTGATGCCTAAAATATTCACATGAAACAAGAATAAAATATCAACTAATAAACAGTGGAATTCATTTACTATACAGAAAATAATTAGGGTTTGCAATGATTAATTAAAACTTAAAATTGGGTCTTTAACATTATAATTGCAGAAGTTTGTAAATAAAAATATTAAAAATATTAAATCAACTAAATTGGTGAAAAGTAAAAATTGTGTTAGAAATCCCTCCCAAAGACAAATATTATTAACTTTCATCAATATATATATCCTTAGCTTTTTATGTTTATCTTGGAAATTTAGTTTAATTTTATATGATTTATTTTCCTATTTTATTATGCATATTAAGATTATTAGCTGTCTTGATATACAATAATTCTTGATTTCTTATTCTAATTCTTTCCATAAATTTAAACTCTGATTAATAAATATAAAAGCCTATGAGAATAGATACTTTCAAGAATTGTTTGAATTTTCCAGTAAAGTAACCATTCTCTTTAGAGGCTTGATCATAATTTTTATTACTTTACATTACGTTGAATTTTCTTTGGTGGTGATAATTTGTCTCTTACTATGTATAAGCAATAAACTGTTAAATATTTTAATAAAGGCCATGGTATACAATGTTGACAGGGTTATTTAAAATATATGTTAATCATGAGAGAACAAATAGAACTGATAAAAATTAGAAAAGCATGGGAAAAGAAATATTAACAATTGTCAGTTAAAAAAATTCAAATGGTATATTCATCATTCAACTATAACCAACATATCTAAAAGAACAACCATGCAGTTATGGTAGATTTGATAAATCTCCATGGTTCAAAATACAAAAATAGTCACAATTTTGGAGCTGAGAGCATATCTGTGAAATTGTTTCTATTTCTAATAAACTTGGACTTACAAGACTAAAGCAGAGTAAACCTGAAGAGCAGGCAAGACTCTACTACTGAGGTTAATTTTGTATTTGTAACAGCTGCTGCAAAACCTCAGAACCTGTCTTATCCTCCCTGGAGTTTGTGAGCAGTCTAGACTTTTTTGCCTGAGAGAGCCATTGGACTCTCTTCATTTGGATTCATCAAAGCAGCACTTACTGCAAGAAATGCCTTAAAAGGATGCATGAATGAAAGACTGACCTTCCCCTTTCCAACACTGCTACTTTATCACTTATCCTGAGTAAGAGAGACCCTTTCTTATGATAAAGAAGAGTTCAAAGGCAATTTTGATAAACCAGTTTCTCTGAATGAGTTTGAGCTTTTTTGGTGAAACCCACTTAAAACTAACTCCCTCTCAAATTGAGAAGCCTACAAAGAATTAAGAAAACCATGACTGCCCATCACTCAGTTCTGGGTAGGAATTAAAGAGAAATAGGGAAGCCTAGGGAAATCTTCTCCCAAACTTAGGTACTCTTGTGAGTTAAAATCATCTTGTAACATTTGAAAGCACTTTATCTAACTTTATGGCTGTATTCAATGTGTGATTTTAATCTAATGAATTTTCCCTTTATCAAAAATGTACTCAATAGAAGTTCTTGATTGAGATCTTCATGAATTAGATCAGGTACTAAAACTTGCATTAAATAACACCTACATTTTAGTTATTTTTTTCTGAGTGGACTATATAATATGTAATTTGTATAAATTACCTAGCACAAATCCAAATTTAAAGATTCCATAGGCTAAATACTATTTTCCTTTCAGTTTTTTCATTTCCTATAAGTAAAATAAACTTATTATAAGTTATCATAAATATTAAAGCAAACATTATACATTGTTAATTAATTTACTCCCTTCACAGCTTGATGGAGCAAAGATCCTTTATTAATTTAAAAAAAATATATTTATTTATTTTTGAGAGAGAGAGAGACAGAGCATGAACAGGGGAGGGGCAGAGACAGAGGGAGACACAGAATCTGAAGCACGCTCCAGCCTCTGAGCTGTCAGCACAGATCCTGACACAGGGCTTGAATCCACAAACCATGAGACCACTACCCAAGCCGAAGTCAAATGCCCAACGAACTGAGCCACCTGTCCCCAATGATCCTTTATTAGGTACTGCTGCTATTTCTTCTCAGAACCTAAAAAAAGAGTGAGTGAGAGGAAGAAGGAAGGAAGGACAGGAAGGAAGAAGCCATATTGACACATTAATATAATTTTTTTTAATACACTATAAATTTTTTTGAAGTTTATTTTTGAGAGAGAGAGAGACAGAGAAAGTGAGAGAGATAGAGACTGTGCACATATGGGTGGGTCAGGGGCAGAGAGAAAGGGAGAGAGAGAGAATCCCATGCAGACTCCACACTGTCAGTGTAGAGCCCAATATGGGGCATGATCTCCCAAGCCATGAGATCATGACCCAAACTGAAATCCAGAATCAGGTGCTTAACTGACTGAGCCACCCAGGTACCTCGCTTTAATTTTTAAGTAAACAATGAATTTCTCTGTTTGGATGAATTATAGGCTTTCTACTGTAGATTTCCAAATAAGTTAAAAATTAAGAAAGGACTATTATATTATCAATACATGAAAGAAAATATAATGAGGGAATAAAAAGACATTGTGGAATCCTTTCAAAAAGATGTTCATATTGTTCCAGGATTAGCTGTCAAGTAAGACCAGCTATCAGTTTCTGTTCTCAAGATTGCCAAGGAAGATGGTGTTTACTCCCAACTGTGGTTGGCATTGCTGTGATATGAGTCCCAAGGGATGATACTGATGAATTGGCTGATTAAATTGTTATTCTTTTCATTATTTAATAACATCTGTGTGGGGTGCTCTGATCAGATATGGGCCACCAAATGTGAGGCGTCCCAACTGGGTAGGGGCTGGTGGTGCAGGCAGTGAAAGAATTCACCCAAGGCAGAACAGAGATAGAAATTTATTGAATACACAACAAGGGAGTGGTGGGAAGGATAGCAAAGGAGAGGCTGTTTGTGACGAGGTTGTGTGAGTGGCCACAGTTATAGGGCTGAGTGAAGGAAAGTATGGAATTTTTCTTTTTTTTGGTAATCTTAGCCACTGTGCCTGGTTGTAATTGGTTAGTTAGGGCCTATGGTTATTTAGAGGTGGGTCATTTAATGAACCAGTTTGCCATCAGCTCAGTGGTCACTGTGGGCCCTTTTGCTTTGATCACGTATCTATTGTTCAAGTTCATTGCCTAAAAGTGGCCTCTACATTCTGCACATCTGTTCTCACGTTCTACATAGCTTAGAAAACATTCATGGTACCAGTTGCCCTGACAAATGTCTGAAAGCATTGCAGCCTTTTAGGATCAAACATCTTAGATTTAACTGTTCAGTGTTAATTTCTCTGATTATAAAGAGTTCACATTGTTTTCTGATGAGCTGGATGGCAACATGATATAACAAAGCCAATAGAAAATAGAAGAACCCAGAAAGAAGCTGAAGATTTGGGAGGCTCAGAAGTTGAGCATCCATGGCCACCATAATTTTTTTCATTGTATTAGAGATGGGCAGATTATCTGATATAAGGGGTCTTTAGATTCATTCTTCTTTCCAACAAATTTCTAGGGTAGTTCTTGAGGTCTGAGTTTGTGGGTAAGCTGCTGAAACATTATAGTCTAAACAGGAAAATAGCTGAAATTTTTACAATGTTGAAGTGTTCGTCAGAGTGAAATATAAGTAGTTAACCAACGAATCTTTAGGACCATCAGTTTAGGATTATCACTTCATCCACATTAATTCAAAAAGCATAATGAAATGCAGAATCAGTACAGAAACCAAATGTGTTTTCTAATGATAAATGTAAGTTACTGTTCAATTTTTCTTCATATTTTCTTGTAAGACATTAAAATCTATACTTATTTAATCTGTTGGGCAATTAAAATTTTCCTGTAATTTAGTAAGAAGGACAATTAATAAGAATGTAAGATTGGTGACCTCAAAGCAACAATTTTAAAACTAAGGACTTGGCAGAGTCCTAGTATTTTCTGGCTAATTATCTGGTAGATTTTAAAATGCAGGTTCTGTAGTGAATTACCATAATTGCACTACAGTTAATATTCCACAGTCTTTCAAATTTTAATAAGTTCATTATTTTTTTTTAAATTTCCACAATTATTTATACAGCCAACAGTATATCAATGTGTATTTAGTGCAGCTAGTCGGAACACAGATTAAATAAAGTCAGATATCTTGCTCGCAGGAAAATAAATTTTTTCTTGAACAACACTGATTGCCAGGGAGACAGGGTAAAGAAATGAATGAACCTATGAAAATCTATCGCGGTGTTGGGAGAAGCCAGAGAGTGCATTGCGTATTGTAGGTACTGTGTCAGTATTATGATCTTTGTTTAGGACACGTTATAATTAGAATCAAAACGGTTTTAATTTGCTCTGTAACTCTGCAAATTAGTTACTATAAGCATACCTCATTTTATTGTGCTTTGCTTTATTGTGCTACACAGATAACTGCACTTTAATAAATGGAAGGTTTGTGGTAACTCTGAGCTGAACACCTCTCTTGGCACCATTTTTCTAACCACCTTTGGTCACTTCATGTCTCTGTGTCATGTTAACAAAAAACATTCTGGAATGTGAGGATTTGGTCAGAGGCAAGGAGAAGCTTCATTGCCATTCAGTTTGCAAACCTGGGAGAGACGACTGGCTATAAACTGAAAGCATGCTTTCAGCCTAAAGGGAAGAATTAGGCTTGCGGTTAAACAGGCAAAAAACACAAGTTTTGTGCCCTGGGTGGAGACTGGTCAGATTCAAGTCCCAAACCGGGAGTTTCAGGTGCAGAGTGGCAAGCAGCATTCAGTCCACTATTTCTGGTAGTTGTAGGAGGTGGTGGCCCTTAGAGAATGTGACAGGTTAGATTGCAGGGGTGCTTTTGCAACTTCTGCTGAATTTTGTGCAAGCTTGTCTCTTTAGGCTGTGCTGACTGGTTTTGTTCTTCACGGTCATTAGGCGTGATTAAAATTTTACTTTTTCTCCCTCAACGCGAAGGAACCCATCTTTTCTGTCAGTTATTACTCTCTAGTTATACGGGTCTTTTTTCTTGATTACATTTTGGTAATTCTCACAATATTTCAAACTTTGTCATTATTGTTATATCTGTTACAGTGATCTGTGATCAGTGATTATGACTTGCTGAAAGCTCAGATAATGTTTAGCAGTTTTTAACAATAAAGTATTTTTAAATGCTTATTTATTTTTGAAAAGTTGGGGAGGGACAGAGAGAGAGGGAGACAGAGGATCTGAAGCAGGCTCTGTGTACTGACAGCAGAGAGCTCATTGTGGGCCTCGATCTCATGAACTATGAGATCACGACTTGAGCTGAAGTCATGCTAGATACTTAACTGATTGAGCCAGCCAGGCACCCCACAATAAAGTTTTTTTTTAATTTTCTTTAATGTTTATTTATTTTTGAGAGAGAGAGAGAGACAGAGCATGCACAGAGGAGGACCAGAGAGATGGGGAGACACAGAATCAGAAGCAGGCTCCAGGCTCTGAGTTGTCAGCATAGAGCCCCACGTGGAGCTCGAACTCACAAACTGCGAGGTCATGACCTAAGCCTAAGTAGGACACTTAACCCACTGAGCCACCCAGGCACCCCTTCACAATAAAGTATTTTTAATTAAAGTATGTACATTGTTTTTTAGACAAAATACTATTGCACATTTAATGGACTTAATAGTGTAAACATAACTTTATATGCATTGGGAAACCAAAAAATTCATTTGCCTCACTTTATTGTGGTATCCTGGAACTCTATTTAAGATATCTCCCAGGAATGCCTGTAGTTTGAAGCCTAATGAATAAAGTAAAAAAAAAAAAAAAAAAAAAAAAAAAAAAAGTGCAATTCTACTCTTTTTATAATTTTCTACATAGGAATTGTAATTCAGAAAATGACCCCTTAGCCTATCATGCTAGTGAAATTAGTAAGCAGAAAATGAATAGTTTTGACAATATTAAAATAGAATAACACTTTAAACAGATTTGAGATTATATAGGACAAACACAAATTCATGGTGCATGAAATTAAAGCAAGTGAGATAACTTTTTAAGTGGGTAATACTTGTTTTACTGTTTTTGAGAATTCTTACAGCTAAATAGATATATATTATACTAAAGCCAGGTATCTTCACATTTTTACTTTTGTATTATTGGTCTTTGTAATCATTTGTTTTAAGAGATTAAGATCAAATCCAAAATGAGACTGAGAGAGGGACAGCAAGAAACAAGAAGGCAGGGCAGGAGGTAGAGAGATTTGGAGGAAGGGAAGGAGTAAGAGATAAATTAATTGTTATATATGAAGTCTTCAAAATATATATTTGCTCCCCTTACAATAAAGACTATTTATAGAGTGAAGTTGACCAATTATAAGTTAAGCCTAAAGAGTCTTATCTCTTACAGAAAAATATAAAAGTTGATTTAAGAAACTGTATTACATATGAAAATATGGTGCAACAAATCAGTGTTAATATTTCTTGTTTTAAAGCGTCCTCATGGATGAATTTAATTTTTAGTAAATGGTGTTACAACTAAGTAATCATTTGAAAAAAAGGGGTAGTGGTGGTTAGAGCCATACCTGTCTTCACATAAGAGAATAACTCCACATGGATAAATGACACAGAAAGCAAAGGCATGCTCCAAAATTAATGGGAACATGTCTAAGTATACAGGACACAGCTAGAAATGGCCCCAGGGTCCAAATTATGACAAATAAGTATTATAAGGAATAATGAGAATCGCCAATTATAACACACGATTTTATAATATATCATCATGAGTCCCTAGAGATACTTAAAAAGAAAGTGGGAGATGAGGCACATAGGTTTCTCAGTCAGTTTGAGCATCCAACTCTTGATTTTTGGCGCAGGTCGTGATCCCAAGGTGGTGGGATCATGCCCCACATCAGGCTCCGAGCTGGGCCTGAGAGTGGAGCCTGCTCAAGAGTCTCTTTCCATCTCTCTCTGCCCTTCTCCCTTGCTTGCACACGCTCTCTTAAAAAAAGAAAATTAGGGCAGGAGGAAAGGTCTTTTTTTTAAACAGAAAAATATCAACTAATACATGTAGCAGGGAAATAGACTTGGAAAATCAGCATGTGTGACTGTCATAATAATTTCTTATTAAAGAAAAGATTACCGATGAGTTTTAAAAATCATTTGCACATATTTTAAACATTGCCTCACATATTATTTATGTATTATCAAAGGAAATTTGTTTTTTCCTTTCCAGTGGAAATATCTAGCAGGTAACATCAGATGGAATGATCAAAGTTGGCATCACTGATAAGGACAAAATGGCATTATGTGCCTCATTAATGTTATGCACTAGGAAATCACCCATCTAATATTTTTGGCACACACACACACACACGCACACACACATACATACACATATACATACACACACAACTGTCTATCTCAAATCTGATTTATGAGGAAAGAATTAGAAAAATCCATAATGTATGATTTTCTATGTAATATTTGGCTAGGACTTAAAAGGAATATCTTATGTTTTATAACCTACCTGCTTAGAAGAAATTCCAGAATTATTGTGACCACTCATTGTGGCTGGTCACAATAAATAGTTGTTTTCTCATCATGAGAAAACAAAGATGCTTTGAAGCTGAAACTATCTGGATACAGCTACCCAACTTCTCATCTTGCCTTTCAGGTTCGTAGACTTTGCAACAATGTCTTGCATTACCTTGAATGACAAGTTCAGTAGCCCCCCTGTCCTTTTCACATCACTTCCAGTGATTTCATTTCTATCATACTCAGCATTTTATTTATTTATTTATTTATTTATTTATTTATTTATTTAAAGTTTATTTATTTATTTTGAGAGGAGGGAAGGGGCAGAGAGAGAGGAAAAGAGACTATTCCAAGCAGGCTCCGTGCTGACAAGAGGCTGGATCTCACAAACCATGAGATCATGCCCTAAGCCAAAATCAAGAGTTAGACAATGAACTGACTGAGCCACCCAGGCACCAAGCACCTGAATCTTTTAAGAGTTCTGTGGACTTCAGCATTAACCAGGAGTGCTTAAACCAAAAACATAAACTTCGTTGTCCAGCCTTGAATGAAAATCAACTTATTATCCCTGCTAACTCCCTGTTTTCTTTAAAACAAGCACATCTGGTCTTTAATATCACTGGGATCTTTACTCCCTTGGACAATTCTTTTTCCCCCTGTCTATGAGCCTCAAACTCCTCTCGTTTTCATGTCTTCCTAGCATAGATTCCCAAACTTTCACTTCAACTTCTTTTTTCCCAAACCCTCAAGTCTTCCTCTTCCTGAAACTTACACATATATGTTCAGTTGTGGATTAATCTATCCCATGAAGTTGACATTATTGAGGGCATTTTAAACCTCATATAAATGAAGAGATAATATTCCAAGGTTTTTAGAAGGTCTATAATCAAGGAGAAATCACAGATGATAAAGATATATAGTAGAATTTTCTCTAATTAAAAACGTAGTGTTTATTGCAAACAATAGTAAAATATTTTCTTGTCAAAAATGTATACATAATAAGAAATAGATATATATTTAATAAAAATGTATGCCAATGGACAGTTGGCTCCTTATTGAGAACAAAGAACCATGCAGACTTTGCATAAGTGGAAATTTAAAATGGTCCTATATTTGAGAAAATTTTGCAATATCAGGATCCATTTAAATTTTTATGTATTTGACTCAGAAATTCTATTTCTGAGAACATATACCAAGGAAAAAAAATCCTTAATTACCATAAAAATGCACCAAATGTATACAATCGTTTGGTTTATTACCTACATTTTAACACTGAGACATTCTTATATAAATTAATTTTCTGGTATAGTATGGTATATTATAAAGCTATTATAACTATTTTTATACAGTTTTATGACACAAGAAAAATGCTTATGCATGTTTAAATGAAAATTGGTTTTCTCTGTTACTATCAGGTTAAAACAAATTTAAAATTTTCAAAGTAAAAGCAACAAAATATTAATAATACTCTGAGAGGCAAGACAATGGGAGATCTGTATTTGATTCTTTGCAGTTTTTAAATCTCCTAATTAATTATAATTAATTTATAATATTTTGTGGTTATCATGTGCTTGATTATTTAAAACACACCTCATAAGAAGTATTCCTAAGAATGCTCAGATACTCTCTTTGCAAGTGAATAAAAAATATCAGCATTTTGTGCACCTCCAGTTTTACCTTCAGTGTTATTTGTCCAGGAATTTCCAACTATTTTAGAGTGTATGTGGGCACGGGTGTGTATTTGGTGGGGAGGGGGCTGTTCTTCACTGTTCTTATTTCCTAAACATAGACTCATAGATTCAAATGCATCTCTTTGAGGGCTGGAAAGACTAGCCACACAGTTGATTACTCTGGTTCTGGCCACAGAGCCACCAGATTTTTGAACAGGAGTTTATGGTGATGGAGAGGAGGATGATTCCTCTACTCTGGTGTTACTTTCTGTCAAGGGCTCATGGAAACATAAACTTAATTTTTAAGCTCTGACTTACCCACCCCACCTGACATACAAATAGAAGCATAAAATTTTATATAAAATAGGATAGAATGTCTGTAAAAACCCAGCAGACTTTCACCTCTCCTTCCTTATTTCCTTTCTGCCTACATATGCAAACAGTTCCCTTCCATTAGAAAAGTAAGCACTCCTCCCTTAAATAAGCCCCGTTCCTCCATTTGTCTCTTTACTTTCACCCCCAAATTTACTGTCGCCTTTGCAACTCTGACCTCAGCTGTGTCAGTGTGCTAAAACTCTTCCCATTGAACCAATGGTTGTTTAATTGCCACAATCGCTGGTGTTTTCCAGTGATCCCCGTCTTCTTTACCATGTGACCTTTTCCATCATTTTCTCCTTTTTTGTCAGAACACTCCTCCTTACTAGTTCCACTGGTCCACCATTCTGATCCTACCACCTTCTTTGTGGACCCTTCTTCTTTGACCCTTAATTAGAAACTCATGCTCTTCTGGAATCTATATTGATTTCTTTTCTCACTTTTATTAACATCTTGGGTGATAACATTTGCATCAATAATTAACAAGCCCTAAGCCTACCTGTGAGAATCCCAGGTACTTTGACATCCTGAATCCATTATTAGCCAGTTGCCAAGCAATAAAGGATATTAGCTGGCATGTGAATCATAGGTCTTTTGTCACTGCTTATACACAATATTTTTCTAATTTGCTTAGACTTTCATATAACTTCTAACTCCCAGATCTTTGTCCTACCCTGTTGGTTTCTAGTATTTTTGGTTATCATTTTTGTCTCCTAAGCTATATCATCTGACTTCTCCATACATATCTCTAACTTAGATTGTTTCTCTGGTTTTCATTTCTTAGAGTCCCTTGCATGACATGCCTGCCTTGTAGTTGCCTCAGAACTACTGATACACTAGCTCTTGTGAAATCTAGTCAAGTTCAAATGGGAAAAATATTTCAGGGAATTCTTACATTTGCAGGGACCAAGAGTTTACCCTTGACTGAAACAACTTGACGGACATTTTCCAGTCCCTGGGGCTTAAGAATATGGCACTACAGAGAAAAACAACATGGATACGATATTGTATTTTTCTTACCTGTGGATAATCTGCTCTCCAGACTCACACATCTTACCTCTCACAGCTGTGAAAGCCCATTTTGCCCCAACAATGCCTTTCTTCGTGAGTTCCAGAGAAACACAGGGCAGCCTATTAAAAAGCCATTTGGAGCCCATATGAAGCTGTGTATTTTTGCAATTCAAGATGGGGTTCTACAGAAGAAATCAGAAGGGTCTCATTTCTTGTATCCCACTGGCCAGGAGGAGGAAAGATGGATTAACTAGCTCATGCAAATTGGCTGTCCTTTCAGTGATGATTACAGCGGTTTTCTTATCACTCTTTCAAAAAAGTTTCACAAGGTGACTTACAATGACACAGGAAAATTTGCAATCCATTTTCTCTCATCAGGGAAAGATATAGGTGGCTAGTATGCTACAGCATAACACACCCTCATTTCTTCTTTTGTGGAATGATCCGCAGTCAGAAAATGATTTGAAAGACTCTCAGCTAAGTGCTCACAATAAACCAAGTTGTGCTCCACAACCAACCAGAAGGAAGAACAAAATACATTTTTTTAAATATTTGCATGGGGATGAAGATTAGAATCCATCTGTGACTCCTCACTGTCGTTATACAAATTGAATCCATCACTGGAAGTGGAGCCAGGGAGTGGAGTGAAAGGTAGATAAATAAATGGTGGGGCACAGCCACTTTTCTTGCTACCGACGGCACAAATAAGAAATGTACCACAGTTTTCTTATGGTGAAACCAACCCCATTATTGTGGAAGCCAGGTTTATGTGATAGAAAGCTTATTACTAAAGAAAGCTTATTACCATGTTCTGCTTTCCTCAAAAGCCCAAAGAAGGAGCCTCAGTAGCTATAGAGGGCAAGGGAAATTTAAGTTTCATGCCTCCAAGTTCCACTAAGCATAAGTAGTACTGATCTTCAAACCTCCTGTCTTAGTTCGTTCAGGGTGCTATAACAAAATACCATAAACAAAATACCCCATAAACAACAGATACTTATTTCTTAAAGTTCAGGAAGCTAAGAAGTTCAAGATCATGGTGAGGGAAGATTCGGTATCTGGTGAGAATCCACTTCTTGGTTCACAGACAGCTAACTGTCTGTTCAATGTGACCTCATTTGGTGGAACGGGCTAGAGAGCTCTATGGAATCTCTTATAAGGGCACTGATCGTATTCATGAGGTCTCCACCTTCATATCTAAGAATATCCCAAAGGTTCCACCTCCTTATACATCACATTGGTCATTAGGATTTCAACCTATGAATATTGAGAGGCTCCAAACATTCAGTCTGTAGTCAGATTTCTAACAGTGAATCTTGGAGAACTGAACAATGATACTATTCTTGCATATGGGGCTATAATTTCAATTGAGGCTCATACCAAAATATGAATTCCAAGAATTCTGACCAAGAATGATGACTTCCCCTGTGTAATATCATGTATCACATATTGGGAGAATTCTGTTAGACTACATTTCTTCTTAGCTTGTGGGGAAAGAAAAAAAAATGTTAATATTCATCTATTGGCAGATGTTCAATAATGACTTCACTTTTTTGTATTGGGGTACACAATGTAATGGGTGATATTTATAATTTCCTAAATTGCACAAACCAGTGGTCTCAGCATGCTTAAATCTTCCACAGCAGCCACACCTCTAAACTAACAGGTATTTCTGAGTTCTGTGGCCACATTTGTCTGGCTATTCTAATCATAAATCAGCAAGCACTACAGACTATGTATTTGTATATACTTGATTTAGTGGAAGCTAAACTAGTTCTCATTCAAGGAAGTCTTTTGTGTTATATTTCTATGATTTCAACACTATAGTTGGAACAATTCAAACCACAATGGTTATGAGCCTCAGGTATTTTCAGATGAGGCTGATCCTGTTTATTCTGTTCTTTAAAATCCAAAAATGTTATTACCAGGGAGTCATAAATACCTTATAATTTCAGGGAACAGGAGAAATCACCCTATGCTAGATCCTCTGAGCAATTCTACAGAACTTGGAATTAGCCAGAGTAGTCAGTTCTACATAAATGGCCAGCTACTAAATGTAATAGTGCCTGTTCCTCTGTTCTCTTTACATCAGGTTTACTCCTCAAGTTCACTTCCTTGATATAGCTGTAAAATTATATGGCTGCACCGATATATCTGCATCTTTGATATAGCTATAAAATATTTTTTTAATCTAACTCTACTACCACTATTACTTCAACCCTCATTATTAGCTCTCCTTTGGCCCTTAAAAATCTGTAAGGAATTTAAAAATAATAATTTTCACCAAAATTATATAAAATTGAGATTTTAAAAAACAGGAAACAAAATAAATAGCATTGCATACATATGCTAGAACATTTTACAAATAATAATGGTGTTGACATGAGAAAATCCATTTAGTACAGGGATGTATGACTTAAGTATGGTCCAGTAATTACATATCCTTCTCTAAATTAACATGAGAGAGAGCATATAATGTCACAGGGTTTATTTCTATTCTATCCATCATTCCTCCATGTTTACATATGTATATTTATATCTAAACTAAACAACATTTCAGTATAAATTGTTTGCCAAAATACCATTTAAAAAAAAAAAGAAAAAAAGAAAAAAATCTCCTGAATAATGATTTCGAACTAAATTATCTATAGTTACTTTCTATAATTACAGTGTGCACAAGAACACACCCTGAAAACATGAAGAACTTTGGCACTGAGGGACACCTGGGTGGCTCAGTTGGCTAAGCGTCCAACTCTTGATTTCAGCTCAGGTTATGATCTCATGGTTTGTAAGTTCAAGCCCAGCATCAGGCTCTTTGCTGACCCTAGGGAGCCTGCCTCTCTTTCTCCCTTTCACTCTGCCCCTTCCCCACTCTCTCTCTCAATACAGAAATAAACTTAAAAAAAAAAAAAAAAAGAACTTTGGCACAGAGACTATTTGTATTGGAACCCAATTGGCTGATTGTTTTTGCTTTGTTTTGCCTTTATTATTACTATTTTATTATTTTTTATTTTTTGCTTTTGTTTTTTGGAGGTGGATGCAGGAGAAGGGTTACTTAATGTTTTCCTATTTAAGGATTTTTCATGATGAGAACCCAAGTCAGTAAATGTCTGCTAAATCATTGCAAGCATATATGATGTTCATAATCCTCAAACATAAAGTGATTAGAGGGGAAACATCAATGCTGCTTTGACTTAGTCTATGGAAGTGATGCCATCAGCTTAACAATGTCACAGAACTTTCCCAGAATTTCAGTGACACCATGCATTATAAGATTATTCTGTAATAAAAACAAAACACATTTTCCAGCTCCCGTTATTTTTTTAAATACCGCCACACTTAAAAAGTAGTACAGCATAATAATTATAACATGGGTTCTGAGGTTAGACAGCCTACATGCAAACTCATCTGTACTCTCTTAATGTTTGTACCTTATCTAATAGCCTTCTTTTCGTCAAATGAGAATAATAATAATAATTACTTCCTTAGGGCTAATATGATAACAATATGAGATGATCAAGTTTAAGTGATTTGAAAAGGGTCTATTTTAAGCTTTTTTAAAATAATTATTATTCTCATAACAGTTATATTTAGTTAATATCTGTTGAATGTCTGTTATGTGGCCTGTAATGCTAGGTGTTATAGGGAGTTAGCACTAGGTGACCACAGTAAGTTTAACCATAAAAAATGGCAAATGTGGTTCTAAGAAATAAAATTCTTTTAGCATGTAGATATTTTTTCTTAAAAAATGTTTCATAAATGTGAATTCCTATTGCTATAAATGACATTAATGTCTGCCAATCCATTTCCAAAGACTAAATTTAGTTAAAAAAAAAGGCATTGTAGGAGTACTTAAAAAGTTTCAAAAAAACTCATGTAAGTTGTACTATCATAGTTACTATTTAATGTTGGCAAACGTGGCCTGCTTTTATCATAATATAATGCATTAAAATCCCTCATTTGACTAAACATAGGCAAATGGCAAAGCAGCTGGCTATGCAATATTCTAGAAAAGCTTAAAAGATCTGGAGAAGAAATGAGTTGCTAAATGTTGTGACTGAGTCAAGATTTTCTTGTCAAACATAATTAGCTACATATTGGAGGAGGTCAGTGGTCAGACTTGGTTGTCAGTTCCTAACATTGCAAATAGCCTTAGGGAAGCAAGAATCCCATATTTTAAACGCAGACTGAAGGAAAACTATGAAGATGGGAATAGGGCTTTCACAGCTGCAAGGCTTGAAAAAATAAAAACAAACAAACAAAAAACCCAAACCTGTTATTTCACCTGTCTTGGCAATAGTTTTCTGTAGGATTATTGTCAATCCTAGCATACATGGATGGTATGGAAACCAAATGTGTTTGCACGATACATCCAACATGGTCACTGATGATTGAAAGCATTATCATGTTCACATTGGCATTTACCACCTATAAAGTGAAAAATAACCCTTGTAATACAATCATTCCTGCAGCAACCTTAAAACGATAGAGATGTTAAATGGCTTGTGAAATTTAAAATATTATTCTCTTATGTTCAGCACTTGACATGTACTATGTTAATTCCCTTTGACAGTATTCTTCCTTCTGATGAATATTTTATTTGCCATAGAAGTACCATGTATATACTTTTAAATTTACTCCTCATTTCAGAACCTACATGTGATGATTTTATTCATATAGCAAAACTAAAAACAGATAATTTGATGTTTTGTGGCCACCAGGTGGAAGACCTATTGAGTATAGAATATACCCAGGAAGATCAAACTATGTCTGGCTTCTATTTAGGGTGCTCTGTTAGGTTTCTACTGAATTGGTATGTCTTGCCTCTGATTAGCTTTATAATTTCTTCAGCATTTTGAACATGAAAACAACCTTGGATTCTTCATGTTGAAAATGGCATGGCACTCCAGAGTGCTAACATTCAATAATCCTATCCTTATAAATACAACAAAAACAACAACAACACATTTTCATTTGTAGATATCTCAGAGCTTTAATATGCACCTATTTCCATGCTCTCCCTCTTGCAAATTTTTTGATAAGTGTATGTTTCATCCTTCAAGCACACGTTATTTTTTCGTTTTTTTTTTAAGTTTTATTTTTGAATTTACATCCAAGTTAGTAACCATATAGTGCAACAATGATTTCAGGAGTAGATTCCTTAATGCCCCTTACCCATTTAGTCCATTACCCCTCCCACAACCCCTCCAGTAACCCAATGTTTGTTCTCCATATTTAAGAGTATCTTACGTTTTGTCCTCCTCCCTGTTTTTATATTATTTTTTCTTCCCTTCCCTTGTGTTCATCTGTTCTGTGTCTTAAAGCCCTCATATGAGTGAAGTCATATGATATTTGTCTTTTTCTGACTGACTAACTTCGCTTAGCATAATACCCTCTAGTTCCATCTGCGTAGTTGCAAATGGCAAGATTTCATTCCTTTTGATTGCCGAGTAATATTCCATTGTGTGTGTGTGTGTGTATATATATATATATATATATATATATATATATATATGTGTGTGTGTGTGTGTGTGTGTGTGTGTGTGTATGTATATATACACACACACACGCACACATATTTATCCATTCATCCATTAATGGACATTTGGGCTTTTTGCATACTTAACTATTGTCAGTAGTGCTGCTATAAACATTGGGGTGCATGTGTCCCTTCAAAACAGCATACCCCTATCTCTTGGATAAATACCTACTAGTGCAATTGCTGGGTTGTAGGGTAGTTCTATTTTTAATTTTTGCGGAACCTCCATACTATTTTCCAGAATGGCTGCACCAGTTTGCATTCTTACCACCAGTGCAAAACAGATCCTCTTTCTCCGCGTCCTCACCAACATTTGTTGTTGCCTGAGTTGTTAATGTTAGCCATTACGACAGGTGTGAGGTGCTATCTCATTGTGGTTTGGATTTGTGTTTCCCTGATGATGAGTGATGTTGACCATTTTTTCATGTGTCGGTTGGCCATCTGGATGTCTTCTTTGGAGAAGTGTCTATTCATAACTTTTGCCCATGTCTTCACTGGATTATTTGCTTTTTGGGTGTTAAGGTTAATAAGTTCTTTATAGATTTTGGATACTAACCCTTTATCTGTCATTTGCAAATATCTTCTTCCATTCTGTCAGTTGCCTTTTAGTTTTGCTGATTGTTTCCTTCCCTGTGCAGAAGCTTTTTATTTTGATGAGGTCCCAATAGTTCATTTTTGCTTTTGTTTCCCTTGCCTCTGGAGATGGGTTGAGTAAGAAGTTGCTGTGGCCAAGGTCAAAGAGGTATTTGCCTGATTTCTCCTCGAGGATTTTGATAGCTTCCTATCTTACATTTGGGCCTTTCAACCATTTTGAATTTATTTTTGTGAATGGTGTAAGAAAGTGGTTCAGGTTCATTTTTCTGCATGTCACTGTCCAGTTTTCCCATCACCACTTGCTGAAGAGACTGTATTCTATTGGATAATCTTTCCTGCTTTGTCAAAGATTAGTTGGCCATACACTTGTGGGTCCATTTCTGGCTTCTCTATTTTGTTCCATTGATCTGAGTGTCTGTTCTTGTGCCAGTACCATACTGTCTTGATGATTACAGCTTTGTAGTACACCTTGAAGTCTGGGATTGTGATGCCTCCAGCTTTGGTTTTCTTTTTCAAGATTGCTTTGGCTATTCAGAGTCTTTTCTGGTTCCATACAAATTTTAGGATTATTTGTTCTAGCTCTGTGAAGAACGCTGGCATTATTTTTATAGGGATTGCACTGAATGTATAGATTGATTTGGGTAGTATTGACATTTTAACAATATTTGTTCTTCCTATCCAGGAGCATGGAATCTTTTTCCATTTTTTTGTGTCTTCTTCAATTTCTTTCATAAACTTTCTATAGTTTTCAGTGTATAGATTTTTCACCCCTTCGGTTAGATTTATTCCTAGGTATTTTATGGTTTTTGGTGCTATTGTAAATGGCATCAATTCCTTGATTTTTCTTTTTGTTGTTTCATTGTTGGTGTATAGGAATGCAACTGATTTCTGTGCATGCATTGATTTTATATCTTGCAACTTTGTTGAATTCATGAATCAGTTTTAGCAGTTTTTTGGTGGAATCTTTTGGGTTTTCCATATAGAGTATCATGTCATCTGTGAAGAGTGAAAGTTTGACCTCCTCCTGGCCGATTTGGAAGCCTTTTATTTCTTTGTGTTGTCTGATTGCTGAGGCTAAGGCTTCCAGTACTAAGTTGAATAGCGGTGGTGAGAGTGGACATGCCTGTCTTGCTCCTGACCTTAGGGGGAAAGCTCTCAGTTTTTCCCCATTGAAGATGATATTAGTGTTGGGTTGTTCATATATGGCTTTTATGATCACTGCTTTAGGATAAAATGGTCTGAATATATGTATTAAGTCCATCTGGTCCAGAGTGTCATTCAAAGCTATTGTTTGCTTGTTGATTTTCTGTTTAGATAATCTGTCCATTGTTGTAAGTGGGGTGTTGAAGTCCTCTACTATTATGGTATTTTTATCAATGAGTTTCTTTATGTTTGTGATTGATTTATATATTTGGGTGCTACCGCATTTGGCACCTAAATGTTTAAAATTGTTAGTCTTCTTGGTGGATAGACCCCTTACTTATGATATGATGCCCTTCTTCATCTCTTGTTATAGTCTTTATTTTAAAATCAGATATAAGTATGGCTATTCTGGCTTTCTTTTGTTTGCCATTAGCATGATGGATGGTTCTCCATCCCCTTACTTTCAGTCTGAAGGTGGCTTTATGTCTAAAGTGGGTCTCTTGTAAACAGCATATAGATAGATTTTATTTTCTTATCCATTCTGTTACCCTATGTGTTTTGAATGGAGCATTTAGTCCACTGATGTTTAAAGTGAGTACTGAAAGATATGAATTTATTGCCACTATGTTACTTGTAGAGTTGGAGTTTCTGGTGGTGTTCTCTGGTCCTTTCTAGTCTTTGCTGCTTTTGGTGTTTATTTTTGATTTTTTATTTTTTTCATCTTTTATCCCCACAGACAGCCCCCCTCAAAATGTCTTGCAAGGCTGTTTTAGTGGTCACGAACTCCTTTAATTTTTGTTTGTCTGAGAAACTTTTAATCTCTCCTTATATTTTGAACGACAGTCTTGCTCAATAAATAATTCTTGGCTGCATATTTTTCTGATTCAGCACATTGAATATAGCCCATCATTCCCTTCTGGCCTGCCAAGTTTCTGTGGATAGGTCTGCTGCAAACCTGATCTGTCTTCCTTTGTAGGTTAGGGACTTTTTTCCCTTGCTGCTTTCATGATTCCCTCCTTGCCTGAGTATTTTGTGAATTTGACTATGATATGCCTTGTTGATAGTCGGTTTTTGTTGAATCTAATGGGGGTGTCCTGTGCTTTCTGGGTTTTGATGTCTGTGTTTTTCCCCAGGTTAGGAAAGTTTTCCTCTATGATTTGCTCAGATAACCCTTCTACCCCTATTTCTCTCTCTTCCTCTTCTGGGACCCCTATGATTCTGATGTTGTCCCTTTTTAATGAGTCACTGATTTCTCTAAATCTTATATCATGCTCTTTTGCCTTAATCTCCGTCTTTTTTTCTGCTTCATTATTCTCTATAAGTTTGTCCTCTATATTGCTGATTCTCTGTTCTGCCTCTTCCATCCTTGCCACTATTGCATCCATCCGTGATCGCAACTCAGTTATAGCATTGTTAATTTAATTATGGCTATTTTTTACTTCTTTTATCTCTGCAGAAAGGGATTCTAATCTATTTTCGACTCCAGTTAGTATTATTATTGTGATTCTACATTCTGGTTCATACATCTTCCTTGTATCTTTGTTGGTTAAGTCCCTGACTGTCATTTCTTCCGTTATTTATTGGGGGGTGAATTCTTTCATTTCTTCATTTTGAAGGAAGAAAAAGAATTAATGAGATAAAAAAATAAAATTAAAAAAATTTAATTAAAAATTAAACACACACAATCAAATAAATGATGCTAGATCCTAGACATGTTTTGGTCTGGGTGTTGAAAGGGGCTTGATAGAGAAAAAAGGGGAAAGGAAAACAAAAACAAAACAAAACAAAAAAGGAAATGGCTTGCAAATTTGAAAAAAA